>NC_056748.1:34621866-34749366 GCF_019279795.1 Protopterus annectens
TTAGAGGGTCAGCTCAGGTTGGAAGGTTTGGAGACAAAGCCAGAGAGGCAAGATTACGTTGGTTTGGACATGTGCTGAGGAGGGATGCTGAGTATATTGGGAAAAAGATGCTAAGGATGAAGCTACCAGGTAAAAGGAAAAGTGGAAGGCTTAAGATAAGGTTTATGGATGTGGTGAGAGAGAACATGCAGGTGGTTGGTGTGACAAAGCAAGATGCAGAGGACAGGAAGAAATGGAAAGATGTCATCTGCTGCAGCGACCCCTAACTGGAACAGCCGAAAGAAGATGATATATATATATATATATATATATATATATATATATATATATATATATATATATATATGTATATATATATATATATATATATGTATATATATGTATATATGTATATATATATATATATATATATATGTATATATATGTATATATATATATATATATATATATATATGTATATATATATATATATGTATATATATATATATGTATATATATGTATATATATATATATATATATATGTATGTATATATATATATATATATATATATATATATATATATATATATATATATATATATACACTTATGTTTGTGAATGTTTTATCAGTGTCCGTCTCTGTATTCTTTATTTTACTTGGATATTAGCAAGTAAAGTAATTATACACAGAACTACCACATATTTCTTCAAGTGAATCCTTGTTAAATGTATCTAGATGTATTCTGTGTAACAGATCAGTAGCTTGCATTAGATTTCCTGGCTTATATTGCACTTCTGCATCTTATTTCTGAAGTGCTAGCAGCATTCTTTACCGCCTTCAGTGTGCTTTATGTAGTGACTTTCTGAAGATGATTTGCAAAGGCTTACTATCTTTTTCTACTGTCGTGTGTTCCCATAATCATGGAATTTTTGTCAACCAAAGACTATGGCTAGCATTTCTTTCTCACTGCGCTTAACCGATTTGTGCCTGTTAAAGCTGTTTGGAAGTAGTGCTGCTCCTAACTGTTTTTCCTTTGTATCCACTTGACATCCAGATGTAGTGGTGTATCAGCATGGTTTTGTAGGAGTGCTAATTTCTAGTCTGTTCAGTAAATTAAAACTCTTAGCTTATTATTCTTTTCAATTCTACAATATACCCTGCTTTGTTAGCTTCCTTGGAGGAATTGGTAAATAAGATATTGGGATAGGTACTGTAACATTTCTGAGGATTACAATAATGAGGGTTTCTTAAAGTTTGCATATTTAAAATTGCATGTATTTTATCTTCATCCTATAGTAGCCAGTTAGCAGAAGATGATTTATGTATTTCAGAAATCGCACACCAATTTTACATTTTAATTTCTTCAGTTTCAAACATTCATCATTCTAGTGTCATTTTGTTTAGTTCAGCCCAACCAAAAATGTCATTAATTATATGCACAGCGTATCTTAATCCTTCAGTAATGGTGTTGTCTTTCGGCTTTTCCCGGTTAGAGGTCACCACAGCCGAACTCCGGTCCGCTAATGATCGGCAGTAGATTTTGATGAATACCGAGTTGCCAGCTCGACGTTCAACCTTAATCCTTCAGTAATATCAGCTACAATTAGAAACGATGAAATACAATCTGGTAGTTTCTGAAATCTGTGTCATTCCAGAGTTGCGTTAGAAGTATACAGCTTGGAATTTGCTCCATATAGTTTAATTTGCCCGAATCCCTGATTATTATTTAATATTGGAAATAACTTTACTTTCTGTATAGTAGCTGGAGTAGTTGCCTCCCTATTGAAATGTCAGCACTGGAAATGCTGAGTGCGAACACCACAAAAAAAAAAAAAAAAGACCGAAAATCCAGGGGAAGAGCAAATGTCATTGTACATTGTAGTTCCTTACTCTTCATTTCTGTACCAAATATACTTCAAAAAGCTGTCATTAAGCCTCAGTTTTATAAATATGGTTCAGATAATTCTGACCTACAAACTTCAGGTTATGTTCTGAATAACACAATACACATGTTGGCTACTGTAGCTTGTGGATTGAATCCCAGCTTCAGAACACTGACTGAGACTGTGTTACACATGGCTCCAGTATCATGCTTAAACTCAACAG
This sequence comes from Protopterus annectens, assembly GCF_019279795.1. Taxonomy (NCBI): domain Eukaryota; kingdom Metazoa; phylum Chordata; order Ceratodontiformes; family Protopteridae; genus Protopterus; species Protopterus annectens. Next base: position 34,623,954 of record NC_056748.1, read on the forward strand.
ATTTCCCATTTTAGGCATTTAGTTGCAGGTTCTCAGATGCATTTTCGGATTTTTCTGCATACGTTTTTGCTTCATCACACCTCTTTTTCAATTTTCTTTGCACTGTTTCCACGTAAGTCATTTCCACAGTACTCACAAACATTTAGAAGTTAAATCATTGCAGTATTTTGAATGTTATTTTTTTTTCCCTGTTAAATCACATTCTCTTATAATGAGCCATATCATCACGCACAGTGCAAACTTGATTCCTTGCTTTATGCAGTCTCTTCCATAGGTTCATAGGTAGGTACTATAGTGGCTATTGGCCCTAGGGCTTATACAAGCCTAGCCATAACGATTCCCTGGCTATTGCTTCCCACAAATATTTACTTTCCTGGACCCCTGTCTATCCGGGCTACTGATGTGATCCCGGTGGTGAATATCCTATCCCCCATCCAATCGTCTTGAAGAGGGCCATTGAGGCGCTTTGCCTGACATGTATGGGCAGTCTGTTCCAGAGTATGGGGAGTCTCTGGGTCAGGAATCTATCCATCCAGCATGTTCTGTTCATCATGATGACAAGGTTAAGATCCCTGGAGCATGAGGCTCGGAGGGATTGGGATTTCTTTAAGTGTAGCATGTCCAACAACTCTGGGTTTGATATGGCCTTGTATGTTAGGCAGAGATCACCTCTGTAGGCGATATGCGACAGAGTATAGCTGGAGTTTCTTTAGACGGTCAGCATAAGGCATCTGCTTTATTCCTGTAATTCTTTTTCTGAGGTATTTCTCTGGCCTTTCTAGTTGTTGCAGATGTCTTGTGAGGTACATACCAAACGTGGCATTGTATTCTGTAATGGATCTAATGAGGGATGAGTACAAAGGGACAATGACCTCCTTTTTTCTGGATGAAAAGCCCTTAGTGATGAGGTGTGCCACGTAGAAGTATTTTCTAACTGTTGTGGCTATGTGGTTATCAAAGGTGAGTCCACTGCCCTCCTATGTCCCTAGGTCTGTTGTCACACTTTCAGTGTTTAGTGTACTGCCACCTATGTGGTAATTCACAGGTACATGTTTTTTCCCAAAGGGGACATCTATACATTTTTTGACATTTAGCTTGAGCCCATAGCTCTGGCACCAGGCATCTGTTTCGGTAAGGCCCTTTTGTAGTATGTCCACATCATTTGGGGATTCAATAATGGCTCCCAGCTTGCAGTCATCTGTGAAGTTTGTAAGCCAGAATCCCTTAGTGTTGGCCTGTACTTCTGAGAAGTAGATGCCAAACGAGTGGTCCCAGGACAGAACCCTGCGGTACTCCACTTGTCACTTGTCTGGAGCTGGTTTTGGAGTCTGCTACTTTTACAGTGTGTGTTCTGTCAGTAAGCCAGTTTGCAACCCATTGAGTGACATAGGGATTAATGCCCAGCTTAGTAAGTTTATCTATGATTCCAGAGTGGGGGATAGTGTCGAAAGTCTTGGCGAGGTCCAAGTAGGCTGTGTGAACCACCTTGCCCTCGTCCATGGCTCTGGAGACTGATTTGAAGACGTCTATTAGGTTCAGGAGGCAAGATTGGCCCTTGACAAACCCAACTGGGTGGGATCCAGTGTTTGAAGCCTGCCAGTGTCTTTGTTTATAAGTTCCATGCTAATACGTTCCATGGCCTTGCAGGCTCATCAGACTGATGGGACGATAGTTCCTGGGATCCAAAGTGGATCCCCCCCTTGTGGAGTGGGATGACTGTAGCTGTGCGCCACTCTGTGGGCACGAAGCCTGAAGTGAGGCTATGATTAAACATGCCACATAGGTGAGGTGCCAGTTCATTTTGTAGTTCATGCAGTTACACAGCCCTGGATGTCGTCTAGTCCCATGGATGCTGTATTCTTGGCTTTGGAGAGTGCGTTTTTTTACCTGAGTGTCCGTGATTACCAGAATTTGGCATTCTTTCAGCATTGAGATGGGCCCTTTAGGGGGTGAGAGGGGGGTGAAGTTGGCACTGAATATATCTGCCAGGATACTGGCAATATCCTTGAGATCAGTATATCTAGTGCCATTCTGCTGTAGCTCAGAGCAGATCTGAGTATTGCCATTTAGATTCTTGACATAGCTATAGAATGCCTTGTGGTTGTCTTTGGAATCTTTGGCAATTTTGTTTTCATAACTATCTTTGGAAGATTTTATGAGGGATCTCCGCTTTCTACTGAGGCTGATGAGGGAGTTTTTTGAATCCTGCGTTCTTCCTCTTTTTTGCAACAGTTTCTTCCTTCTGTTGTACAGGTTGTTTATGGCAGGGGACCACCAGATTGGCTTCCTTTTTTGGGTTTTTTGGTTCTATTTGGGATGGTTCGGTCCATGCACGAGTGTGAATGTGCTTGTACAGCACCTTAGTGTAGGATTCAGTAGTTGAACTTCCATTTCCCATCTGCGTGAGTGTCATGAAGTTTGTTACTTCTGACTCGAGAAATATGAAGTTGGCTTTGGAGAAGTTTTTTATGGAGGTTTCCTTAAAGGGGGGTTTGGGTGGGATGTGGATGTCAAGGGTGATTAGCTTATGGTCAGATCTAACCAACGAGGGGGTGACCACTGGTTTGGAGCATCTATCTCCCATGTTGGTAATGACCAGGTCTAGAATATTGGTACCCCTGGTGGGACTATGAATTAGTTGCTCGTTGGAATTTATGAATTCCAAGAACCATTGAGCAAAGGTGTTGGTACAGGAGTAGTTTTCGCAGTTAATGGCAGGGTAGTTGAAATCACCCAGTATTAGGGTGTTTGGATGTATCCTAATATTTTCTAGTATGTTTAGAAAGGTGTAGTAAAAATCTTGGGTCATGGTGGGGGGATCTGTAGCAAGCTACAGTTTGTATTGCAGTCTTACCTAGTGTTAGTTGCACCTGTAGAATTTCAGATGCATTGTGTTGGGCAACCAGCCTGGAGGTGTGAATATCCTTGGTGAATATGGACACTCCTCCACCTTTAGTGTTTCATTCCTGGTGTGGTGGCCGAAAAGTGTGGTATGAGTTGTAGCCTGGTATTGCAGGGGTGTTCTCTGGAGCTTTGAACCAGGTCTCAGTTACTGTACAGATGTCAGTGTTCTCCATTTTTAAGAGAGCCTCAAGAGAGTGCAACTTGAGGTTTAGACTTCTAACATTGAGTAGCATTACCTTCAGATGTTGCTTGCTTGTACCCGTTATGGTGGTAGTTTTGTCCTTTGAACCTTGCCTAAAAAAGGCACTATAGGGGTGTCAAGAGCCTTAGCCAGTAACCTGAATCCCAGGAGCGACCGGTGTAAACCATCTCTTGCAAAGCATCGTGGTTTGTCGATCATGTCGTCCCAGGCAGACAGATACTGGATCCTCTTTGAGTAACACCAGAAGCGTAACCAATTATTGAAGTCAGTAATTTTGTCCTTATACTGTGGTATCATTCTGGGCGAAGGCAGATGTTACTCAGGGCTAGGGTCATACCTGCCTGGGCTACATGATCTGAAAGCTCTTCCATGTCTCTTTTCATGTAGTCCAGGAAGGCACGTCTCAAGTCAGTCACTCCAACATGGACAATGTCAGAGTCATATTTGTACCTGTTGTGAAGTGACTTGAGTGCATGCCTTATGTGGTGGATCCTGGCACCCGACAGGCAACTAACTGTAATTTTCTCCTTGTTCAGCCTGGTGAGTGGGACATCAGTGTGCCTGACTGTAGAGTGACTTATGACTAAAGTGTTGGGTACGTTGTCTTGCCTTAGGGGCTGCTTTTGGGTGGCACACTGGTGTTGTGAGCTATGTGACATTTTGGTTGTGTTTGGGGGTGGAGTTTGTTTGCGTTTCAGCTTCGGAGGTCCTTGTTGCTTGGGCAGGTTAATGTTAAGAGTTTCTGCATATGTAGGTTTTGTGTTGCTATGTGTGGGTTTTGCTGGTGTGGGTTTTGAAGGACTCTGGGTTGTTTGAGGTGTTGTGTGGGTGTTAACCTTCTCCTCTTTACTGTCTAGCACAATATTGGCTGGAGAGAGCTTTGCTTCCAGTTTGGCTATGCAAGTGCATCTCTCGCAGGTTGTAGTGTTTGGCGGTAGGAGGAGAGGGTGGGTTGTGTACATGAGGGATTTGCTGCATTGCCCCAGTATGCCCAGATTCACCAGGTGGACAGGAGAAATCACCGGAAGCTGACCCTTGGACATGCCTGGTTAGATGCTTTCTTTGTGTAGTACAAGAGCTGTTTTCCCTTACTTTTTGGCAAGGTTCTTGCAATTGTAGGCTGTCTAGTGCCTACAACTATTTTCTCCTTATTACCAAGGAGAAGGTGAGTGCTTGTAACAAATTAAGGCTTCCTAGTGCTTTTTAGCGAGTTTTAGAGCAAGTGCTAGTCACAGGTATACAGATGTTAGTGCTACTGCTGATAACCTAGCTAGTTCTAAGGGAAAATTTGAAGAGCTGACTTTCTGGCACCAGGAATAGTTTAACCTTAGCCTTGTGGTGCTGTGCAGTGCGCACAGTTGAAAGGGATAGAAATCAGCCCAAAATGGCCAATAAAATTGCAATTTCAGAGCTGGAAACCACTCCTCTAGTGTTAGATAGGCAGTACAATGCTCCCACTCTCACTGGTAAGCAGTACAGACCCAAGTTCATTGGGCATGTTTCTTAGCTGCCCATTTGCTGCTATTTGCCATCTTGCACAACTTTTGCAATCTTATGTGGTCCTGAAGATTTTATTTTCAGGCTTTGTTCCAGTTTTACACAACTGCATGCACTTGAGTAAAGATTTTAGTTACACATTTGATAATTCACTTGCACAATCCCCACTTATAGATTTCTCAAGCAGTAGGTTAGATTCTGTCCATGGTCTGCCTGTTATGTAGTTATCATTTATATCCAAACCATTCTGTTTCTGAGATCTCCAATTCAGTTATTAACCCTACCACTCAAATCAGTCAAATATGTATTGGTAGTCTATTGTACCCCATAGTATCTGGTAAAAAAATAAAAAAAAGATGGACACAAAGTAGGTTCTTCTCCGGTTCATAGTATGCATGAATTTAGCTTTCAGTGTTGACAGGACTGTTTTTCCCCATCTTACTTAGAGCAAAATAATGAAATACCTTGAACACTTTGACCTGACGCTGAGTGTACTTTCAGTGAGATACAGGTCATATCTCCAAGTCAGGATATCCTGTCTTTTTGACAGGTGTTCTTTCACTTTCAGAGCAGTTGTAGGCGGAATTATTGACATTTCAGTTTGCAAACTGAATAAAATCTTCTCAATACTCGTAAAAGTGTCTGTGTGCAGTAGATTGATAAACACATGTATTTTTAGTGTTGGGCGAGCTCATGGTTGTTTCAGACTGAAATGAACTTTGCGAGGTAAAATACTTATCTGTTTATCTTTATTGACTGGTAAGGTCCAATGGGACAGAGCCCATTTTCAGAGGAGGCCCAGGGAGAAAAGCTCCATTACTGTACATGTAAGTAAATTTCAGACAGTTCTCAGGAAAAAAAACCTTACATGTATCATTAAAACACAGTTATAACACTGGTATATGCAAGGTAAGGTTTTTATATCAGCATGTGTAAATATGTACAGTTCTGGTAGCTCTAAATTCTTGCAGTAAGTAAATGGATTTTTACTATAGAAGGGAAAACATTGTTATAAAGAAGTTATGTGTTCTTAAGTTTCAGTTTAGCATAGTTTCTGAAAAGTTAAGGAAGATATAATGAAGATTTTAGTTGAGAAATAAGTCATAAAGCTGTTTATGTAGGAGGGGAGATAAAGGAAAATCTAGGAGGATAGCGGTGATAGCATTGCTGATTTAGAGCAAAGTACAAGATAATGTCTGTATAAAAATGAAAATATGAAGCAATTCAGTTGTTAATGGCAAGATATTTGTCAGAAAAATCATAATCTCTCTCTATTCACGACTCTCCTTCTTCGAGAGTCATGCCTGACTGCCACAGCTCTTCTGTCATATAGTCCGTCCATCCCTTTGCTGTGCCTCCTGCTTTCCTCCTGCCTTCTTGTCTGCTGCAAATCGAAAAAAAATCAAAAGACTTTCAAACGAGAGTGAACAGAGGAAGTAAATTATGCTGCAGGTGACTGCATGGCTGAAAATGAAATAAATGGCTATTTCTGCCATCGGTCCTTTTTTTTAGTTTACAAGATGTATTCTTTTACTATGTTATACCTTTCAGACTAAAGCTCTTCATTTCGAACTGTATGTGCTAATATGTCAGACACTTTGTATAGGCATCGGACAGGCGTATTGTTAGTTCAAATGTTTACTTGTAGGTGCCTAGGCTCACCAGTTCCCATGATTCACATCCCAAGTGACTACTTTCTTAACGGTGTGCTCCACTAGTAACTAAATTCTAATCAGAATATTGAATATATTTACAGTAGGCAGTGGTCTTAAGTGTTCTGTGCTGTTATACTCCCTTCAAATCTCTTGAGCTGCGTTCTTTGAGTAACTGTGCGAACCAAACTCTGCATTAACCATTCATAGAGTCTTTTCTGAAGAAGGCATACAGTTTCCTTTGCTTGCTGGAAGGTGCTGTGTTAACAAACCGTCGTAGAACAGCTGTTGTAAGTTGCAATATTATTTTTGTTTACCCCTTTTTTCAAACCCTCCCCCTATTTCATCAATGAGACAAAACATGCACCCTCTAATTGTTAAAATTATGGAAATACATAGCAATGGACAAAAAAGGAGTGTTTTCTGATATTGTGCAATAAATATGTCAACTTATACTTGACAAAATATAATAATTAACAGCAGACTCTGTATATTCATAGTTCAGTGATTTAGTATGTCCTTGTAAGCAGAACAGAAACCATAAGTGTTTTATTTGTAGTAGTCGAGAGACATGCCCCTGATTGGTAATAAATGCTTGCTTACTTACTGGTTCTTGCTTCCAGCGGAAGCTGTAACGTTAAAAAGCCGTTAATCTTTGAGCAGAAGAGGTATGTTGTCACTAGGAACTTCAGAAGGAAAAAAACAAACAACTTTTATTTCTCAAGTTTCTTAAGTTTACAAAACTTCCTTTATGAAACAGTTGTATCTGATGGCAGTCTGATGACATGTCTTGTTTATTTCTTAATCTATTGGTTGTTTTGTGTTTATCTGTGCACTAATGAAAAGGGAAAGGTACTTTCTTGTCGAGTATCCTTCTCTTGAAGGAAACAAAGAAACAATAAAAAAGTATAAAAAAAGAGGGACCTAAACAGATGTATTAAATGTAGGTGTGCTTTATTGAACATTAAATACAGAATTGTTAGAAGTGTGAATTTTAGATTTTACTTGAAGACATCACGGATCTTGTAGTGAACAGTTTGGTTATTTTTTAGAGAGAAAAGATGTGCAAGGCATAGTAGTTTCTGTGTTTTGTGTAGAAAGCTGGGTTTGTTTAATTATGCATGTGCTATCTTTTCATCTATGATGTAGAGAGTGAGAGAGATAGCAGAGAAGACATTGAGTGATTGTATAAAAACAGGTTGCATGTCATAATTGAGGGACTCATAATTGCGTCGGCTCCTGTGGAGTAGACCTATGAAGCTGTAACTAATGCCCAGTCAACCGCTTTCCCATCAATGGTGACATCTGGGGAGGATTGCATGCCCATTCTGGTGAGGAAGGGGGGGGGGGGTGAGCCAGCTGCATACTGCCATAGTCTTTTAGAAGAGGGATGGTAATGCAGGTTTGTGGCCGGGGGCAGTCAGTTGGCTTACCATGCCTGATGGTAGCCTTCAGCTTCCATTTATGGAGGCATGCAGTTCTGTATGTGGAAGGTGTTGTCCTTTGCAAAGGTGCAGATTTGATATCCCTCTGCCTAGGAGCAGGGTTGGGCCATCATGGTTATTCTTATTGCCAGGACACTAGGGAGGGCATAAAGCACCCCTACAACTGCCTGAATGATGTCCTCTCTGGGTAACTCTTTTCCTGATTGAGTGAAATCCACAGGTAAAGAAGTGAATGGGCCATGACTAACTGAAGGTAAGGCTGAATGGTCCGCAGACATGGTGGCAAAAATCACGTAAATAAGTTGAGGAGGACCCATACCCTGCAAGCATGAACAATAAGGTACAGCTGACAAAGAAATACAGTAAATCTTAAAACTCACTGTAATGCTTTAAAAACATTTTTATAGGAGGCCCTTGTCCCCTCTTCTGCCTGTGAAGTGGTAGGTTGTGCCTCTGCTGCCGCCCTGCTGCTTATATATACTAACTGCAAGATTGATGCATCTCAAAGTAAGGGGAATATTCCAAAGGTATGTCAGCTCTAGAGTAAGTATATTATTCCCCTTTTCATACTTTCAGTGCCGTCATTTTTAGGAGCATAATTGCAAAACATTAAGCAGCTAGTCTGGTAGTTAGGGCAGCGGACTAAAGTGTACTGATCATGTTATTTTTTTACCTTTGTTCCCCTGTATATGGTACTGAAAGTGCCGGACCACATTTCCTCCTATTGGTGAATGCTTGCTGCTACAGGTCATGGGAAAAATGTTTAAAAATATGGCTGAACGTACGAGCCTGTTACAGAGGACAAAATATAACCTTTAACCTAAATGAAGTCAGTGTAGGGAGAGCGTGTAGTGCTTCCATAATCTTTAATGGCCAAGCCAACACGTGTGCACATAAATGCATCCTTTAAAGTTTATGGACGTAGTTTAGGGTATCCCTATGGTAGTGTCACTGAGGGATTTACTAAATTTATTTGGGTTGTGACTCAATAAAAAATTCACAGAGCTTTTTTTAAATAACCCAAATAAATGAAGAATGAGAAGGATTCAAGTAATGCCATGCAGCACTTAACTTATTATCTTCTGCCATGCATGTAAAAATATAAAAAGTGCACTTTAAGGCTCCGAGCTTTTAATGAGTTGTAGCCAAAAGAAGAGGGCTTAATTCCTTTCACCTCCATTTGTCTATGTTGTGAGTTTGTGCAAGTCTGCTACCAGGCAGTGTTCACGGGTTACTCCTGAAAGGGGACACGTGCCCAGTGGGATTACTTATTTAAAACACGTTAGCTGGAGCAATTGCTGCTGATGGGTAAAGTGGCATCTTCTAAATAAGTTTTCTTTTTACGTGAACAGTTAGAATGTTTGTGTGACAGCTAGTAAAGTAATCTGTGACACAGTAATATATAGTTTTTAGTCTTTTTATGTTTATTTATGTATTTGTTTTTGTTTCCTGGGAAAGTCCAGCTGGGCATAGTACCCCTTTTTCATGGAGGGTCAGGAGAAGAGCTTATTCATTGTATACAAATAGGTTACAACACAAGATTTCTGTTACCGTTAGAGTGTGTGTGTGTGTGTGCGCGCGTGTGTGTGTAATGCTGACAATAAAAAAATGACTAACTACATGCAGTCAGTGTTTACAGTAGCAAAATATGTACACATGCACAAAATGAAGTCAGGCTGAAGGCAAATTTGATTCTGCTCTACTTATGGAGGGCAGAGAATATGCAGAAGAGCTGGGGGGATAGATTACTATGAGGATGTGACTCTGAGGGAGAGGGACCTCTGGGTGTGCAGGAGTGATGAAGGTACCTTTTTAGAAAGCGTTTAAAGGTATATGGAGTGTTTTATTGTGGAAGGAATGGTATTCCAGTGCTTGGGTACTTACAGAGAAGAGGGCTTTTGCAGGGGTGTTGCTGTCCTGGTGAGTTAGAGTTAAGTACTGGTTCTTGGACTGTAGAATTCTGGTGGTACTGTACCACTGCTGAAGAGTGGCAATTGATGCAATCTGGTCTGGTTATTCGAATACCCTGTATGCATTTTTCGGAGAGTGTAGGGCTGTGTAGTTTTTGATGATGTGATATAGAGGTTATGTCACTGATGGATTTAATATTTTTGTTCTTTGTTCTAGTTTGGATAGTTGCCAGGACTGTAAGTTTGGGAAAATTGTGGAAGCATACAAGTTGTGAATTAATAAGGGGTTAGCAGTGGCTATTCTGCTATGATTCACTAGTCATGGTTTGGCATTGTGAAGGAGTTTCCAGTTAGCTTTCTGTATATGTTGGATCTGTATGTCAATATGTAGGTTCTTTCTAAAAAAAAAAAAAACAAAAAAAAATACTTGTTTTCCCGGCTTTCTAAGCTGGTATAGTACAGTTTTCAGGTTAGTGCTGAATTCAGGGCTGTGTTACAAGTTTCTGTGTTTGCCCATACCTTACTTGGATAGAAAGAAGTTACTCTTTTCACTGTGAGAGAGGGAGCTTTGAGCAGCCTATCTGTCCCTGGAGGAGTGGTTTCAGCCCAGAAATTAGTAGTTTATTGGCCATTTTGGACTAATTTCTCTCTTTCATTTCCCTGCTATAAAACCTGCATTTGCATGGTTTTGCACACCGGGCAAGCGCCTGTTCGCTTGGGTACAACTATTCCCGGCCCCACAAAGTTTACTCTTAAATTTTTCCCTTTGAACTAGACAAACTTTCAACTTAAGCACTCAAATCATTCACTTCTCGTCCCTGCACTTGCTCAAAACTCATAGCAAGCACTAATAAACCTTAGCAATAACCCCCTATACTGTAGAGAAGGACAAGGCTCTCTATTCGACCTTACCAGCCAATCAGTAAAACAGTTCACTATACCTATCCAGGCATGTCCAAATCGCAGTTTCAAGTGTACTCTCCGATCCAACTGGTGAATCTGGGCATTTTGAGACAATGTTACAATTGCCTCATGTACACAGACACCCCTCTCCTCCTTCCACCAAACAAACACTAATACATGTAAGAGATGCAATTATACAGCCAAACTGGAGGCTGAGCTCTCTCAACCCAAGACTAGACCGGGCAGTCAAGAGGAGAAGGGAATTACTTGCATCACACCACCAGTCTCACATAGACCTATGAAACCAGCACTGGCAAAAAACACACATAAATACACGAAAACATACTCGGAGGCTCTAAATAAAAATCTGCAAAAGCAACAGAGACCTCCAAAGCAGACATCCAAGTAACCTCCACCCCTCAACCAAACCATGAAACACATACTTCACAAAACCAGTGTGCCACGCAATCACAGCCCTTAAGGCAAAATAACATACCCAACACACTAGTAATAGGTGACTCTATAGTCAGACACACTGACGTCCCACTCACTAGGCTGAATAAGGCGAAGGTTACTGTTAGCTGCCTGTCGGGTGCCAGGATCCGCCACATAACACAAGCACTCAGGTCACTCCAGAACAAGTACAAATATGACTGTCATTGTCCATGTTGGTGTGAATGACCTGAGCTGTACCTCCCTGGACTACATGAAATTAGACATGGAGAAGCTCTATGATCACGTAGCCCAGGCCGGTATGACCCTCACCCTGAGTAGCATCCTGCCCTCACCAAGAATGATACCACGGTATAGAGAAAAAATTATCAATTTCAACAATTGGCTAAGCTTCTGGTGTCATTCTAAGGGGATCCAGTGTCTGTTAGCCTGGGATGACATGCTCGACAAACCATGCTGCTTTGCTAGAGACGACTTGCACCTGTCACCCTTAGGCTTTCGAATACTGGCCAAGGCTCTTGCCACCCCCATAGTACCTTTTTTAGGCAAGGCTCAAAAGACAAACCCACCTCCGTAAATAGCACAAGTAGCAAAAAACTGAGGGTAATCCTACTCAATGCCAGAAGTGTAAACCTCAAAATGCACACACTCGAGGCACTTTTCAGTATGGAGAAAATTGATATATGTGAAGTAACAGAAACCTTATAGAGCACCCCAGCACTAGAAGGCTACAACTCATACCATACATTTTGGCCACAAAACCCAGACAGAAATACAAAAGGCGGGGGAGTATCCATATTCATCAAGGATACCCACACCTCCAGGTTAGTGGCACAGCATGATGCTTCAGAGATCATCCACGTGCAACTAACAACGGGCAAAACTGCTATTCAAGTTATACCTTGCTACAGATCACCCACCATGTCCCAGGACCCCCACTCCGCATTCCTGGAAACACTGGGAAACATAAAGGTCCTACCAAACACCCTGATATTGGGTGATTTCAATTACCCAAACATTAACTAGGAGAACTACTCAAGTACAAACTCCCTTGCCCAACATTTCCTAGAATTTATAAACTAAAACGCCCCGGATCAATTGGTCAACACCCCCACCAGAGGTGACAACATATTGGACCTGGTCATCACCAACATGGGTGACCGGTGTTCCACACCAGAGGTCAACCCCTCGCTGGTTAGATCTGACCATAAACTAATCACTCTGGATAGCCACATTCCGCCACCATCCCGTCAAAGAAACCACCGTGAAAAACTTTTCAAAAGCAAACTTCACGTTACTTAAGACCGAGGTGGGAAGTTTCAAAGCCCCCACGCTAAAGGATAACACTGTCCAAGCTCTACGGTCATCTGCAAGAATGCATGGATCGTGCTATCCCAAACAAAACCAAGACTCACTCCTCCAAGAAAAGGAAACCAGTCTGGTGGACCCCTGCCATAAACAAGCTATAAAAAAGAAGGAGGAAACTAGTACAGAAAAGAGTAAAATCCCAAGAATCAATATCAGCAAGAAACTACGTTCCCTCATAAAATCATCCAAGGCGAGCTTTGAAAGAAAAATTGCCATGGACTCCAAAGATAACCACAAGGCATTCTTTAGCTATGTCAAGAATCTAAGTGGCAGTTCTCAGATCTGCTCGGCGTTAGTGCAGAATGGCACAAAGTACACTGAACCGACCGATATAGCCAACATCCTGGCAGACAGGTTCAGTGCAAACTTCACCCCCCCTCTCACCCCCAAATGGGCCCATAACTATACCAGAAGAATGTAGTGCCCCTGAAATCACAGACACTCGGGTTAAAACAGCCCTTTCCAAAGCTAGAAACACAGCATCAATGGGACCGGATGGTGTCCCAGGCTGTGTCCTACATGAGCTCAAAGATGAACTAACCCCTCACCTAAACACACTGTTTAAACTCAGCCTCTCCACAGGCTACATGCCCACAAAGTGGCGCACAGCAATGGTTATTCCGCTGCACAAAGGTGGTGCCACAACAGACCCCAGGAACAATCGCCCTATAAGCCTGACTAGTTTGGTCTGCAAAGCTATGGAGCGCATCATCATGGATCTCATTAACAGAGACATTGGGAACCTCCAAACACTGGACCCTATCCAGTTTGGCTTTAAGGACAGATCATGCTTCCTAAACCTGATGGACTTCTTTGAGACAGTTACCAAGGCTATAGATGAGGGAAAGGTTGTCCACACAGCCTACCTAGACCTCGCCAAGGCCTTCAACACCATTCCCCACTCTATTATAGACAAGCTCACCAGCCTGAACATAAACCGCTATGTCACAAGATGGGTTGCCAACTGGCTCATGGACAGAACTCACATGGTAAGAGTTGCGGGAGGTAGGTCTGACTCTAAACCGGTTACAAGTGGCATTCCCCAGGACTCAGTCCTAGGACCCCTCCTGTTTGGCATATACTTCTCAGAGGTACAGGCAAGCACAGGAGGACTATGGCTGACTAAATTCGCAGACGACTGCAAACTAGGGGCTATAATTGACTCTCCGGCTGACACAGAGATCCTCCATAAGGATCTCACTGAGACAGATACCTGGTGTCAAAACCATGGCCTCAAGCTAAATGCCAAAAAGTGCATAGTCATTCCCTTTGGAAAAAACAAAGTACCCACAAACTAACCACATAGGTGGTAGCCCCCTAAATACGGAAGACGTAACAAGGGATCTGTGGACCCAAGTAGATAGTAACCTCTCCTTTGATAATCGCATTACCAAAGTGGTTAGTAAATCTTTCTATGTGGCCCACCTAATCACAAAAGGGTTTGCATCCAGATTGAAAGAGCTCATTGGGCCCCTGTACACATTACTCATCAGACCCATCATAGAGTACAATGCCCCATTTGGGATGTACCTTACAAGACACCTGCAACAACTGGAAAGACCACAGAAGTATCTCACCAAGAGGATCACTGGCCTCAAGTAAATGCCCTATGCAGCTCAACTGAAGAAACTCTAGCTGTACTCGGTTGCATATCGCCTACTCAGAGGTGATCTTTGCCTGACATACAAGGCCATGTCCAACCCAGAATTGATGGACATGCTCCACCTAAAGAAAACCATATCCCCTTGAGCCACACGCTCCAGGGACCTAAACCTCACCACAACAATAAATAGGACATGCTGGAGGGATAGATTCCTGTCCCAGAGACTTCCCATGCTCTGGAACAAGATTCCAATCTACATTAGGCAGAGCTCCTCGCTAACCCTCTTCAAGAGAAACCTTGACGAGTGGATGGGAAACAGAAAGTTTACCCCAGGGATCACTTCAATGGCTCTGCTGGACAGAGGCACAGGGAACTAATCTAAGGGGGCAGTGAAAGCCAACACATTCCAGCTAGGCTTATAAATGCCTTCGGGCAGATAGCCTAGTACCTACCTATGAACCTTATCTGTGCTAATCCCCTAAGAGTTTTGTATGTTTAACTGCTTCATTTTATTATCATTAGAGGAATGTAGTGTGTTTGTTACGTTTGGTGACAGGTGAAAACTGAGTCATTTGTTTATTATTTCGAATTAGCTGAGATAGCTGCAACCAGGTTTTAGCTGAGGGGGACAACTTCCTGAACTGTAGTCTTCACGAGTGGGAGACTCTGGGCTGATTTACTAACCTAGTTTACTAACAAAAAAAAAAAAAAAAACTTTGTGTTCTTTCTCTAGCTGCCGCAGCTCTTCATTTTTATTGGTTAACTTAGTAAACCTACCAGTCATTTAGGGAGTTGGGAGGGAGGCCTAATGGTTAAGGTGTTTGCCTTACAAACACAAGGTACAGGGTTTGAGTCTCACAGGGGATAATTGGCTAGGCTTAAAATGGCTTGCAAGGGCAGTTAGCCTAGTACTAATCTATGAACCTAGTTTCCAACCAAGGTTTTCAAGAATGACCCGGGTGTAGTAGTTGGTTAAGTCACTTATTCAGATCGTAATGGCTTGTATATGGAGGCAGAGGTAGTATAATTTAGGAATACAGAATGCTTTTCATTTATCATCTTAAAGTTTTAATTCCCTGTGCTAAGCTGCCACAGTTTCTAATAGTTTTACGCTGTATACTCGACAGTAGACTCTATACCAATACCTTAAGTTCTCTGCTGAAATAAATGACTTTGCTGACTATTGTGTGTCCAGTTCATTACCAGTGTAGCACTGTGCATTTCTACCGAGTACTGTTATCAGCACTGTCTAACCTAATGTGAGTATTTCTGGGCTAGTGACATCATCTAAATAACAGAGTGATTGAAGCAAAGTACTTTTGAAGCTGTGATGTTTATATTCCCACCCGATCCTAACAGAGCTCCCAGTAAACTTATTGCTATAGTTGTCTTTCTGCTATCACATATTGGCTTGAACGTGCTCTGTCCTTTCCTAAGCACTCTGCTTTATCCTTCAGTATAGAGGTGCACACATGGTAACAGACATTGCCACCTAGCCGTACAAAAACATGATGGGGCCAACATAGCCAGACAAAGCTGCTGTTTGCTCCCTGTTATCATGAACTCTGTGGTTAATTTCCTTAGGCTGCCTATAGTGCTTAACTGCTCCATCATCACTTTTTTCAACAGTTTTTTCTTTTCATTTTGATGCCAGTTTTGTCTGTTTCACAGATCGTTCAGCTCTCGCTACTGCTCATTACTTTGTTTTTACCCCTCTGTATCGTCATACTGCTCCTTACCCTGTGCACCACATCGCTCTCCAGGTCTGCTAGCTGCAGCTGCCTCATACCCCTTCCCCGGACTTCCTCTGATAGGGCTGGAGCAGCTTTTAAGGGGCATCCTGGGGTCAGGCCATCAGCATCAGGCAAAGAGTTGTATTTGATCTACCTGAGTCTACCAACTGCCACCTACCCCTTCCCCTGGACCTTGGGGCCAGAGCAGCTCTGAAGGGCATCCTGGGATCTGATCATCAGCATCAGGCGTAGGGGGGTTGCATTTGACCTACTCTTTTGCTCCCTTCTTCCTTGGTCTCCATGGTATCATCCTAGATGTGGGCATGCAGTAGGGGCATGTGCGATTTTGCACCCATCCCTCCCTGCTGCTCCATCAGTTGCTTGAGCTGCTGATACCGATCCTGGTTGACTGGGCTATAGTCGAAGCTTTATCCCTGTATGCAAGAGGAATAGCCTGATCAGCACTTTGTGTTCTTGTAACCTCTTTTCCGATTATTTATTGATTTATTAACATTACTTGATTTATTAACATTACTTTACTGAAATAGTCTGACTAGGTCAGCAACATCAAGCCCCTTTTTAGAGGAGGTCCTGGAAAAAAAGCTCCCTACATCTATGTGAAAAACAAATTACAAAAAAGAGAAAAAGTTATAATAATTTACCTACTAAGATAGCATAAAACTCAACAAAACAGTACTAAAACCAGGATGTAATTCCAGAGATCTACAATGCATTGACAACTTTTCAGAATTACATATACAAAGCAGATTCAAGGAAGGAGAATTTTAAGTATCAGTCACATTCATATACTGTTACATAGCAGAATCGGAGCACAGCAGGGATGGTAGTTGCAATGCAGTACAGAACATAGGGTGGAGAACTGTTCTCCCTTATTTGCCAGATAGATTGTGTCAAAAAGCAGGTAAGGAGAGAAGTGTCTCCTCCTTAATTACCTGTCCTCTCACTGTGTCTGTTGGTTCATTTCTTTACAAGGAGGTTTTATATATTTTAATAAGTGTAATACTTTAAACCTTTGGATTTAATTAGAAGCTCAAGTGGACACTTTCAACTTTATTAAGTTTTTAATCTGTAGTAATTCATAATTGTTGTTAGTTGAAAGGCAGGCAGTTAAACAAATTAATGCTGTTTTTAATGTATAAATACTGTTGGTATTGTTCTGTACTCCCTTGAAAACTTTTGTGTCACGTCACTAGAAGTTTTTGAACTTTGTTTTTTTTCTGATGTAATACAGGTGTTGTTGTTGTTTAATTGTTATATTTGCCCGTCTGTCTCCTGTAATGTCCATGATGCCCAAGGTTTAGCTTGTTGAAAGGTGATAATGGTATTACCTGGTGTTTTTTTTTTAAGTGATTGCACAGTTCAGGGGAAAGCGATGGAAGAGGTGATAACAATGCTAGGATAAAAGAGTGCTCGTGGTGTAAGAAGTGAGTGAATGGCACTGTGTCTGGATAAGATTACAGGAGACAATGCAGTCTAAAGTTGAAGGTAAGGAAAGGCAGTTGTGTAAGAGGTAAGAGGTGACGCAGTGCCTGGTATAAGAGAAAACATGCTGGTGGGATTAGAAATGACACAGTTTGATCAGCCTTTTCATGGTGGTGTGGTGTGATAGTGGGATAAACATTGATATGCTGTTGGATTAAAAAAATGATACATTGCCATGGTAAGAAAAGGTTTTGTATCAAGGAAAGATATTACAGTATGCTAAAATAAATACTGGCATGGTGCCATGATTAAGGGTTGCCATGGTGCTAAAATAAATTCTGGCATGGTACTGGGATAACAGTGTGATACTGGGTAGGAGCTCTGACGATGCTGGGATATGTTATGGCATGGTGCTGAGGTAAATGATTGCATGATACTGGCATGAGAGATGACACAGTGATGTGGTAAGAGTCGGTAGGGTGGTAGGATAAAATATGGCAACATGGTGTTGAGTAAATGAGGAAAAGGTACTGGATACAAGATGATATCGTGTTGGGGTAAGGCATGATGTATGGGGATAAGAAGTGACACTTTACTGATGCAAAAGGATGCAGCGTTGGAGTGAGCGATTCTGTGATGCTGGAGTAAGTGATTGCACAGCGTTGTGGCTTGGGCTGGTATAGGTATAGAGACTGAGTAGACAGGAGATGTCTCTCTGCTTGGGTAAGGGTTTAACTTTTTCTAAAACCGTAAACTTGAATTTGCTAAAATTTGTACAGCTGTTTATGTCTTTAGCTAATGCACTATTCACGATTTAAGAGACGCTGACAGAGAAATAAAGGAAAGGGTAATTTTGCCTCTGTATGTCTTACCTTATTTGTGGTGGTGACTGTTTAAGTCATCTGTATGGGTAGAGGTAATAAAGTAAGATGGAGAGAGAGAATTGAATGACGTAGGTTTGAGACCAAGTAAAGAAAAAAGCAAAGGATTCTGAGATCAAGTTGAAATATGCATGGGAAAGTAACACAGTAATGTGGAAAACATTTCTGTTGTCATATAAGAAAAAAGTTTATTTGATAAGTTCTTGTATTTTGGAGAAGCTGTGGTATATGAAAAGTGTGTGTGTTCATTTCTGGCAAATGGAAGAAATAAATACTTACTGGTGTTCAGTACTGCATAGGGCTGTAGGCAGAATCGTATACAAATTGTATAAAAAAGCAATGTTGTGTTCTACCAAGAAGGACACATGGTTCACATTAGTAAATCCGACTGTGTACATGACAGCTTTACTTTTAATTTGGCTTTTGAAGGATATGGGACAAGGAGCAACATGTTTTTTGAGAAATATGGCATGGAAATGATATAAAGAAGTTTGCGAAGAGTAAAAATGGGAGAAGAGAAGACGACGTACCAAAAGGAAATAGATGATTATGTAGACAAAATAAGACTGTGCAGTTTGGATATGGAAGTAAGAAATTTTAAAAGGAAAGAGTGGTATAGAAAGGCTTATGTAACTGAATCGTTTTACTTCAAGCATAGGAAGGCTAGAAGGAAGAAAGAAAATGCTCTAACGGAGAGAGAAGAAAGAGTGCGAGACTTGTGATGGAGATTGCTTAAATTACAAGTGGTGACATAAAGGAAATGCAAACAAGAAGAGGAAAGGTTATGTAGAGCATGTAAAGCTGAAGAACATATCAAACATGCTTTTTTAGGCATCTAAAAAAATATAAATATTTTGGCACAAGTTTAAAGCACAGTATGACCATGTTAGCACAGATGTGCATATAGTGTTGCATGGAAAATAATTCATGGTATAATGCGCTAGAAAAGATGGCTAGGATATTGTTTAGCTTTTTGGAATATATGGAAATATAGATGTGGATGACTGTCATAAGTTAAGATGTGGGTTTGTGAAACTGTATTAAAGAGGATATAGAAATTGTGGTAGAAAAGGTTGGGGTAAAACAATTTGAATAATGCATATTAATAATAATAATGGAAGTATGATTTTAGTGAATGAGAAAGCGACACATAAATAAGGCTGCTGTACTCTTTTTCAGTAAGTGCCGTGGGATGTTGTACATCTGTTTACTTGTGATACAACCAACTCAAGCAGATGAGACCTCCGTTTAATATAACTCATGATCTCTAATCTGCCCCCTCATGCTGTACTGCAGTGTCGGTTAATCTAAGCAGCTGGTATAGGACTCAGACCCACATCTTCTAATCTTCCACCATCAAAACTGCCACTACCTGTCTTGTCAAAACAGACTAAAGGTTACTTAAAATATATGCATTAGTTTAGAAAAGATTGCTGTTAAACGACTGTTTTTTGATAACTCCAGAGCACAAAAACTTTTAGTGCAATAACTTAGGCAATAGAAAGTAGAAAGGATTGTTGCCAAATTTAGTGAGCCTGTTAAAAGAAAAATAACCAGATCGTGTAGAAGTGTTAGAGATGTTTTAAAAATTGTAGGAAATTTTGTATGAAACTTATGAATGTAAAAATCAAGAAAACACACAAATGGAAATGTTTATCTTAGACTTAAGTATGCCAAGGTTATAGGTAGATGAGAGAAAATGGCGATGTATGATCAGTCTGCTAGAAATCTTCAAGAATAGATGGTATTCCTGTGGAAGTTTGGAAACTAGGAGGGAATAAAGTGATGAAAATCAGGAAGGTTTTATTTAACAGCATTTTAAATGGAAAGGGAAGCACCATCATCCTAGAAGAAAGCTGTGGTGGCTGTAATACTGAGACCCATCAAACCCAGTTTCATTTAGGCCCATTTCAATTTTAGACCATGATTATGAAGCATTTGTTTGTAATACCTAAAAGAATGGGAAAGGTGCTGCCAAAATTGATAGATATGGATCACTGTGGTTTTGCACAAGGTAGGCAAACATTTGACAACATTAATAAAACAATGATGATCCAGAGGGAAGCTTAATGTAAGAAAGTATCACTTTTGTTTGTGGAACTTGATGCAGAGAAAGCATTCTACAGAGTAAGCTGGGATTTTATGAATAGGGCAATGGAAGCATTTGCATTTGCTGGTACAGTAATAAGGTTAGGAGGATATATGATGGATCGCAGGTGAAAATTAAAGTGGGGAGGGTTCTTGTCCAACAAGTTATGTCTAAACAGAGGAACCATTGGCAAAAAAAAAAAAATAAGAGACTCAGAAATTCAGTGATATAATTGGTATGGTAATCTAAAAAAAACAAAAAAAAACAAAAACTGGCGTTATTTGCAGACGATAATTATTTTGTACCTGACATCTCAGTGTTGTGGTACATTCTGAGACTGTTTTAAGTAATTTTAGGATATAAAATTAATGAAAACAACAAAACAAAGGCTATAGCTATAAATTATGTACCCACATATGAACTGGTTCAGTAATACCCATATTTATGGGGATACAATAAAATGAAGTGTTCATTCTTCCCTGGTTTGGCACCTGTATCTCTAATGGACACAGGTAACCTGTAAATGGTTCATCTCCCAGGCCCATGCTTACATTTATCAAGGGTATCAGAACTTGTTAGTGATTTGCGATGCATGGCTGGGCTTAAAAATGACCTTATGGTCATTAGCCTAGTAAACACCTATGAACCTATGAATCCATTAAGAATATAGATTAAAATGAATTTGTTTTGACAGCTAAGGATATGTAGGAAGAGACTAAATGAAAGACAATACAGAAACTGAGAAACTGGAAGCTCTTCTTTATGGATGTGGATAGCAAGATGCAAGCAGTGAAAATTTTTTTCCCTTTTGTCTTATATACAGGTCAGGCATATTTTTATGAAATAAAGGAGAGGTTGTGGACAGTAATAATGGATTTTATCTGGGAAGGAAAGAGGCAGTGGTCAGTGGAATAAATTGATCCTTCCAATAGAACAAGGTGGTTTAGGATTACCTGATTTCAGAGGATGTTTTAGAGCTACACAGTTAAGGCTAATATATAAACAAGCAGAAAACTTTAATTCAAAGTTGAAAGGGATGATGATGATGAAGGAGAGGGGAAATTCAAGAAATATAAAATAAGGAGAGAGTGGGATTTTGGATGCAGATCCTTAAGGAGAATAACAATAACCACACAGAATATTATATTCATAAAATAGCCAATAGTGTTTTTAAGAATTAAGCCAAGATGAGAGTGGAGAAAGGAGATTCTGTCAGTAGGGATGGCTGCAGTTAGGCATACAAAGAATAGGCAAGAGGAAAAAACTGGCAAAGGAATTGACATATCAGGACCAAATTACTAGAGAATGAAGACTAGTAGAGTGGGAAGACGCAAAGAAGACATTTGGACTGCAGGCCAGAGACTGCCTTCCCTATCAGGGATTGATATCAGAGTATAGGCAAAAAGAAATGGATGGGGAATCCTAAGTGAAAGACCTGCTCTGGTACAGTTTTTAGTTGATTCTAGAATATATGCGGCTGTTAAAAAAAGGAATAATTAGTAAGGCATATAGACTAGTGAATGATGACCATAAGAGTCAGTCAGAGGAGGTTAAAAAAGGTTGGGAGGAGAGAGAGTGGATAAGCAATTCACAAGAAAACAATGGGGTGACATTTGTATGGCTCCCAAATATGCAACAAAGTCGAGAAGATTTAAGATTTTTCCTTGGAAGTGTTTGCATAGGTATTTTATACCCCAAGCAGACTTTAACAAGTTTTCTTCAGGTAGATGGCAAATGTTGGAGGTGTGATGGGGAAGAAAGAAGTAACTAGAAACATATGTTTTGGGAGTGTAATGAGTTGGCAGGCTTTACATGTTCCCTACAGAGTACTCTGTCAGAAATATTGGGTGAGCAAATGGGTGCAGTAGAGGAAGTTATTGTTTTGAGCTGTGATACAGGATCTGAGTTGCCTAGACATAGTAAGGCCTAGGTAAGTTTAGTTACGGTGGCTGCCAAAAAAGCAGTTACTAGAAAATGGAAATCAAACACATTTAGTTCAGACTCTGAAGTAAGTGAATATTGTAACAGAGATAAAATAACTGGAAGTGGCATATTTAGAAAAGAGTAGGAGTAAATTGCATAGAAAAAAGAAATGAAAATTGTGGGGGACAAAACATGCAGAATAATGTTGTGGAGGAGGAGTGAGGTTTAAGGGAAGGTAGGAACTTGGAAATGTATGTAATATTGCATTGATAATTGTATAAAAGAATACATGATGCATAATGTTTGTAACTGTGAACATGTTAACATGGTATGTGTTCTTTTATGTAAATGTATGTTTATCTGTGTCTAGAGTTTTAATTCAATAAAGGTGTTAAAAAAACATTAATTCCAGTCTTGGAATGTAGATGGTTTCACAGGATTGATGTGACATAAGCAAGAATAACAACTTGTTATAGAATATTTAGGAATATTAACAATGCAGGGGGGTATAAATAAGTATGTAGGAAGAAATGTGCAAGGCGGGGGTATTTTGCAAGATGTACCATAGTTCAGAGATATTTCTGTGAGGTCTGGGACAATATACAGGGTGATTTACTGACTGGTTTCATATTGCATATGATAGGATCAAAACATATCACTGAGTTTGGAACCAAATGCTTTACTTTTTGAATAACAATAAAAAGTGACTCTTGAAGAAAACACGTTTGTAGATTCTAGTGACAAGAAAGGGATATGGCAGAACATACTCAGATCTCTGCTTCTCCGAGTTTCTTGTTTCTGAGCCTTGCTCTGCAGCGATTATATTGTGCTGTTTGCCACAACACTGTTTTATGAAAAAAAGCTTTTGGATGTTATAAATCTGGGAACAGTGTCCTGCGGCCAATAGAAGGATATGGCAGTAACTTTCCTGTCATATTGTCATTCGTACTGCAAAAATAATAAGGCCTATCAGATTGTGACTTCAGCTTGAAAGGCTTTTGAACTGTTCAAAAAGCCGTCTCCTCTTTGACTTCATTATGTCTGTCACATGTATTGAACTTGTGGCAGAGACTGATGCATCCATAGCCAAACTCTTTTCTTTTATTCTGCTGCTGTCAGCGTATCTGTTCATCATCTTCCTCTGCAAATATTATCTGCTGACAAGGCTGCTATGTTAGCAACAAGGCCCAGTTTGCAAGGAAAGTCTCAGTACTTACAGATAGGGTAGTAGGGAGTAGTGAGTGTGGAAGTCTGTCTGTCAGTCTTTGTAGCTGATAGTGACATTAATTAATATTTTAAATGTCAGTATAAGTGAATGAGTTGCTGTGTGTGTGTGTGTGTGTGTGTGTGTGTGTGTGTGTGTGTGTAAGTTTAATGGGTTAGTCACATGACTGCTACACTTACTATCACACTGTACCTTTTTGGATTTTGTCCCCTTCATGCCTTTGACTGTATAGACTTCCCCAGCTACATAATCATATTGGACAGGAGCCATCAGTTTTCACCTCCTGATTTACCGTTTTAAAAGATAGTCTAAAATTTGCTTTCATGCTTGTAAAAGTTTGCATACATTGTTTAATAGTCTTTGGTATATCTTGCTTTGCTGGAGGGCAATTAGTATTTTATTTTTCAGAATCCATAGGAAAATGCATAAAGAAAAACAATTGCTTTCTTTATACAAAGTCAGTACTTACAAGACTAAATGGATAACAGGGACATGCATATGCGTTTAGTGTACAATGAATCTGAGTGGTCCACACAACAAGTGTGACCACTAGTATTTTGCATGTAAACTGAGCGATCCAGTTGCCCAGCTGTGAACTAGATATAAATGAGAAAACAGTAAAGCTTTTTCTAGTATTTCTACCATTTAGACTCTCACATTACTAGTTACATGTTTTTTCAGCATTATCAAATGTATAACTAAGAAAGATTTGTGACTTATTAACTCCAGATGTTCTAATAGGGGGTCGATTAAGGCATAAGTTAGGGCACCCCACAATTGGACAAGGTGTACTTGGCTAATACATCTAATGATGGTGTAACACAGGATAAGGTTAACATTGGTTAGCAGGCACAAATAAGGTGCACGTCTCCCCTAGCAGTTAAGTGCCAAGCATGTGAAATCTCCTGAGTGAGTGATACCAGACCAATGTTGTATCCCACTAACAGGGCATTAAAAGGGTTAAACTGAAGAGGCTTTTACTACCACTAAACAACCATGCAGTGATAATGAAACATAAACTGCGGCATGCCCTGTTAATGCAATTGGCCAGCAACTGCATTACAAATCGGGCCTGGCTTTTATCCCACCACGATAGTCTGCATATTAGTAGGGTACACAACAACAACAACCCATAAACACTTATTCTCTCAGTACCTGTAACGACCCATTTGTTTTCTCCCTTCTGCTTGATCTGTTTCTCTCACAGACTCTTGCCTTTTACAGATTAAACTAAAAGTTTCCCTCTCTCTTATTGAGACATTTAATATAGATAATGTGCATATGTTTCTGCCTTTTCTTGTCAGGTCTGTGCAAGACTTGCTCAGGAGTGTGATGTGTTTTGATTTGTAGCTTTATGATAGGCAGAAGTGTACATCAAAATGCTGATTATATGACAAATGATTTCTTCTTTGTTATTTTGAATGCTTTCTTTTGTATATTACTGCTGTGTATACCCTAAGGATAATATGCATGGTGATGGTTTACCACGTAACAAAAGAGATGATAAATTATTATTTTAAGATTATGCTACTTTCAATGTATGTAGGATTTTTTTTTACTGCAGCACTTTTAGTAAAAATTATTTCCATCTAGCTGAGCAGCTTAGTGGTCTAGTAGTTAGAGTTGATGTCTAAAAACACCTGGTCCTCCGTTACTGTAAAAAAAACCCTGATTTTCAAATCCCCGAGGAACCAGCTGTTTGATCATAACTAGTTAACTCATTCAAAAACAATAAATTTGTTGGTTTCACATGGAAGGAGTCCTTTGCACCCCCCCCTTACTCGTATGCCCCGCCACACTCCCCGTGCTCATATGTCCCGCCACACTCCCCGTACTCGTATATCCCACCACACTCCCCGTACTTGTATATCCCGCCACACTCCCCTTACTAGTATGTCCTGCCACACTCCCCTTACTCATATGTCCCGCCACACTCCCCATACTCGTTTGTCCCACCACACTCCCCTTACTCGTATGTCCCCGGCACACTCCACTTACTCTAAAGGAGCAAATCTACAGTCTCAAAACCTCAGGGAACAGAGAAATACCCATTAAGGATGTAAACCATTTTGGGAGTAATAACGCTCTTGCTCTTCCTTAAAATTATTGGCACACTGTCAGGGAATTGTAAACTAGATGAGTTGTAACCCAAGTAAGCTGGTGTTTTGTCGGGTTCTATTTTGTCAGTATGTAGAGGAAAATGTTGGTCATGCAGTGCTTTCAGTCCATATGTCCTCCCACTTTCCGCATGGATTCTTACAATGTAATTTCTTTCCACAGTTCAGAGGCATGTGAATTTGCAAGCTTCAAATTATCCATAGGTATGCACTGCACTGTGTGTGTGCGTGTGTGTGTGTGTGTGTGTGTGTGTGTGTGTGTGTGTGTGTGTGTATCCTTTGACTGATCCTTTGATTGATTGGTGTCCAATCAGAATTAGGTTTTTTTTTGCTTTGCTGGGATTGGCTGTGGCTCCTATATGAGCAGTAAATGGATTAAGCTGGTAATCAGAGAATGAATGAATGTTACGATTATATCATGCTATTCTATAGTTTTTCTGCCATGGTCCAAATGTAAAATGTCTGTGCCCAGTAGGGTAGCCTACATAATAAAATGTAATTGATGGGTCTGCTGCAAGCGTTCGAAGACTACTGTCTTAAAGTTTGGGGATTCAAGCATCTTGTAGCTTAGAAAGGCTACTGCTTCCGCACGAACTTGAATATGACATCAGGCTGGCAGCTGCCACAGCTTATCCAAACACACCATTCGAGTTCGCGAGAAGGAAGTGCGGCTACTATGGTGAAGAAGTGGGTAGGGGTGGGAGTGTAGGCACTGGTCGGGAAGGATGTTTTAAGGTCAGGGAGCGAGAAGGGAGTCTTATGAGAAGGAGAGGGATATTGGACTTGGGGAGTGAGAAAGGAGCTTTAAGTTTATGGTGTGGGGGGGGGGATTTTTAAGGTTTTGGGATCAGGAAGGGAGTTTTAGGGTTAGGGAGTGAGAAAGGAGTTTTAGGGTAGGGAATGAGAAGGGAGTCTAATAGTTAGGAAGCAGGAGAGGGATATTAGGTTTAGGGAGTGACAAAGGAGTCTTGGGGTTAGGGATCGTGAGGAGGGTTTTAGGTTTTGGAAGTGGGAAGGGAGTTTTAGGGTTAGAACTATGCAGTTTTATAAGATAGGATTTTTGGGAGGGATAATTAGTTATGGGAGATCGAGGCCATGAGAGTTCAAGCACTTGTTAATTTGAGCGAGTGGGTTGTGAGCATATAGTATGCGAGCATTTGTAAGTAGGTCCGCAATAAATGATAATATTCCTATTGATTGTTTTTCGGTGAGAATTTCTACTCGGGCATAACATGCACCTTGAACATTTTTGTCTAATG
Organism: Protopterus annectens; assembly: GCF_019279795.1. Taxonomy (NCBI): domain Eukaryota; kingdom Metazoa; phylum Chordata; order Ceratodontiformes; family Protopteridae; genus Protopterus; species Protopterus annectens. The sequence goes on from NC_056748.1 coordinate 34,650,561, forward strand.
TTTAATATAGTATCTTTGGGCTGACTTCATAAACTTTGAAACTGTCATAATGCATTTCTGTCTTGGAGGAAGACTTATCATTTGCTTATTGAAATCGCCTGGTTTGCTGTTACCGTTTACAGTATTTTATAATTGTTACAGTTACAAACATGTAAAAGCAGCCCTATAAAAGCACAGTGGTCCCCTAGTACATACGTGTAAGTCTCCTAACTAACGATTATAAAATACTGTAAACAGTAAGAGCAAACCAGCACAGGTTCACTGACATTTGGAAATTTCAAAAGGAATTAAAATAAATATTTTTTTGCTTTTTTCTTTTTGAAAGAAAGCAAGGAGAAACTGCAAGTTTATGGGGGTCTATATTACCAGAGCGAAACTCCTTTTGAGCAATTACCAAAACATCAACATGAATTGCGTGAACTGCGAGAATACCGAACGCACTAAACCGCGAATTTTTAAGTCTCAAACTGTCATAGTTGGCCAACCCCACCACCCGCTACATACTACCTACCCAAACAAAATAAATAAACCACATACATGCACTAACCAAACCCTATTTCTAACCCTAAAGTAAAGCACCAAAACCCTACTTCTAACCCTACACTAAACCCCACATACACAACTATCTATGCACTATCCTTAACCCCTCCCTAACCCTAAGGTCCGTACCTACTGCACACTTCCCCTAAGAAAATATAAACAAACAAAATAATCCACATACATACATTTACCAAAACCCTACTCCTAACCCTACATTAAATCTTACATACATTAACTATCTATGCACTTACCTTAACCCGTACCCTAACCCTAAGGTCCATAACTATCGCACACTTACCTTATGGAGCTATACCACAGACGGGCCAACCATGGTAATTCGACATTTCCAAATTTGCGGTTTTGGACATTTGCTATAATGCCGGTTTACGTAATATGTGTCAATGTTTACGGATTCGCTTAAATGGACTTTCGCTCTTATAATAGGGAACCAAGTTTATGCTAAGAATATGCACAGCTATCATTTTGTGTAGATATGACTCCAGCCTGGGAGGTGGATGAAGCAAAATACAACAAAACGCAAAAAAACATTTAGAGGTTATTATATCCTTTTGACTTAAATCACTCTAAATATTTCAAAAAGGTACTGGGAAAAGTTAACACAGTGTTGTGCTGCACAGTGACAGAAACCGATTCTAGTCACTTAACCACCCACTCTTAAAATGGCCACCTGATCCAATCTGCATACATCTAACCACTCACTCTTAAGTGCCTACTTGACCCAATCTCCATAGCTCTATAACCATCCAATACTAAATGCCCCCCTGACTGAAGCTGCATAGCTATAACCACAGTGACAGAAACAGATTCTAGTCCCTTAACACCTGATAGCAATGCTATTCTCTAACATAGTTCCAAAACTCACATCTTTTATTTTACTTTTATCAATGAGACTTTTGGAAATATGTTCGAGAATTGATGGTGAAAAGTTTTGTTCATAGGTAGGTACTAGGCTATCGGCCCAAGGGCCTAAGTAAGCCTAGCCAACAAGGTTCCCTGGCTTACGCCACTCAAGAAAGTTAATTTCCTGTACCCCTGTTGAGCAGAGCTACAGAAGTGATCCCCGGGGTGGATTTCCTATTTCCCATCCACTTTCTTGAAGACTGCTAATGAAGAACTTTGCTTGACATAGATGGGTAGCTTGTTCCAGAGTATGGGAAGTCTCTGGGACAGGACTCTATCCCGCCAGCATGTCCTGTTTATTGTGGTGCCAAGGTTTAGGTTCCTAGAGTGTGTTGCGCGGAGGGATTGGGATTTCTTTAGGCGTAGCATATCCATCGGCTCCGGGTTTAACCTAGCTTTACATGTTAGCAAGGTGCTCAAAGCAATGAGTGTAGCATGCAGCCTTACAATTTCAATGTCAAATGTAGCTCAAAACAGTATACACATTTCGTTACCCATGCCAGAATAATATGAAATTGGTTAGATTTATGCAGACTGAGTCAGGTGGGTATTTAGGAGTGGATGATTATAGCTGTGCAGCTTGAGTTAGGGGGCATTTAGGATTGGATGGTTATAGAGCTATGAAGATTGGGTCAAGTAGGCACTTAAGAGTGAGTGGTTAGACGTATGCAAATTGGATCAGGCGGCTATTGTAAGAGTGGGTGGTTAGACGTATGCAGATTGGATCAAGTGGCCATTGTAAGAGTGGGTGGTTAGAGCTCTACAGATTGGTCAGGCATCATGAGGATAACTGTCAGAGCTACTGGTATGTATGAATTGAAGAGCCTTGCAGTGTGGCAGAACCACCCCCTCCTCTTTTTATTTAGCTAGCTTTGTTGCCTGTGTGGACAAAAGTCTTAAATGGGACAGAGAGCAGAGAATTTGGTGACAAGATATAATAGTGAACATTTAAAAAAGTAGTAATTAGTAAAGTTAAAACACCGCTACTACAGCCATTTTTTTTGTTTCTGTTGTATTTCCCTGCCTTAAAAGTCAGCATTCAAACAGGCTTTCTGTGACAAAGGACTTAGGATGCTAACAAACGCATCTTGTCAAAAATATTATGACATTTTCAGAAGTGTCACTTGTACCAGAAGACTCCTACTGTATATGCATAATAAATGGCAACAGTGTTTCTCACACCAGGTCTGTTCAGTCCTTTCCTGTACCAGTGCAGTCTCCAATCACTAAAAGATTCATGTTTACATTTGTTAACCAGGTCACTGGAATGGTCCAAAAGACCCGTTTCATCCACAGCTACAACCAGAGACAGCACAGAATCATAATGGTACGAGGCGATTGCAGATTTGATTGGGTTAATATGCAGATTAGCTCAGAGGATTAAGGCTATGAGCTAGTAATGAGTTTCATCCTGTGGTCCAGGGTTTGATTCCCTCTGTATCCCTTTGCATACTCTGTGAGCAATTCAGTTAACAAGAAGGTGCAGCCAGGTTTTAATTCAGTTAACATTTGGTTATCTAGATGTTACACATTCGACACTTTGTGCAGTGTTAGGTTTTACTGTACAGGTAGTTGTGTGAAAAGACTCATTCAACGAAGTTCCTGAAAGCATTGCTAATCTGTAAAGTTAAAACTCCCTAACTCGAGGATCAGTATACTCTGCTTTCACACAATCCTTGACTGCAGTCTTCACTTTGAAAGTGTAAGCGAATGCAACCAAACTTAAAAGGCACAACCTAAATAACATTGAAGTGACTCTGGAAATCCTTCACAGACTCTGTGAAACTTTCTCACACACACTTTGTCTGCAACAAAAATTCAAACGTTCGCATGTTTACCAAGCAACTCAAAACCTCCATCTTAAGTAAGTACAGATGCTGGCATGATGACTTGTTGTGGGGAGCATAGCTCTCAACCTCGTGGCGCAAGAAATCTGGACAAAGATTAAACCAGTGGGGAGACAAAGGCCCAAAAATAGAGACAAATTTTAAACAATGCTCGTATAAACTTAGGAAGTTGTGAGAATAGTAGGGTTTGTGTTAACTTGCATTTTCTGAAGGTTATGAGGTCTGAAACTCATTATTTATTGCCTTCAGTCCTCTGTTTGTTAGAAAATCACAAATTTTGTGATGGAAAGGCCAAAAATAACAGGCAAAAATCTGGAGAATTGAGAAGTATGGTTGAGGGGGGAGTGGACATTAAACTGTTATTTTTTTAAAGCACTGTATAAAATAGTGGCATTGTGGAAGAGGAACATAATATATAATCGTAAAAAGACAGAAAGCAGTGACAGTTGTACTGAAGATGGTTAGTACATGAGTGAGTGAGTTTGAAGGGAGAACAAAAATGAATGAAATAAAAAAAAAAATTGGGGGGGTCCAGTACAATCGTCCGATGTTGTGTTCCAATGGTTTTCCTTATCCATCCCCTTCGTTTTTCTGGACACCTAGACAGGGTGCTGAGTGTGGGAAGCCTTAGTGTAAGCAAGCAGAGGAGGCATGTGGAGAGGTCAGGGTACCCCAATGCAGCTGTGTCCTGACTACTGTGGAGGGCTTTTTAGTGTGCCATATCCACTGTTTTGCCCTGTTTCCTAATGTACATGACATAGTGACACACTGCTGGCCTACCGTTATTGATTTTCACCAACCACTGGTAGTTGTAAACCTTCCCTTGAGTTGGTCTGGCAAAAAAATAAGTAAACCATGTAGGCCTAGATGGTCTTACACCCCTGGATCATTTATAACATGATCCCTGCGGAACATTGTAGGAATCATTCATTTTCTGATTCCCATTCATTGTCCAGTATTTGGAGGACTAGACTCTATTCTGACAATCTGAAAAACAGCAGATATATTACAGAGAACTAACCCGGACAAGATGCTTGTTCACCATGGGATAAACGTGGATCAGTGTTAATTAATAAAAACATCCATGTGCTGCAGAAACATAGGGGGGGGCCTTGTCTGACATAGCAGTGTTAATGTTTGGAACAAATTAATGAACACGAAATGATTTAGTAGTAACTACAAAAGGCTGTAGAAATACATTGGACTGTATTGATATTAAAGGTTTATTATTACATAGTATGGTATGCTGAGCTTGAAAACTGCTGAAAAATAAAGTACTTAATGCTCTTAAGAGGACCTGTAATCAGAAGCAGTTAAGTAGCTCTAGATTTTCTAGGTATGGGATAAGTTTTCATGTGAAACTTCTCTTGGATGTTTCTGGTGTTAGAAATCTGATCAGTGAGAGGCCTTTTTTTTTTTTATACAGAGGCTGATAGAAGCCCATGTAGAGCCTAGAACTGTTAGAAGTGTTTCCCTTTTATTTTGTAACTTAAATTTGTAGGCATGGAATAAGGAAGTACCGAGTAGAATGGGGCACAAAAGAGGGTCTCGAAAGGGGAAAGTAGCAGTTTTTCTGATCATTATTAGAACAGGTACCCCCCCCCCAAGTGAATGCCTGACGTCCTTTCATATCTTGAATCTTTGTATCTGCCTGACAGGGCTGTCTGTTGCACTGCTCTGTATGTGGATGTAATCTAATGTTTCTCACAAAATACGTTGGTTTACACTGGCTAGCCTCTCATAGAATTAATTTGTGCTGTCTTGTCTGGCAAATGCAAAAGAGAAGAGGAACATAAGGATGTAATATTTGAAACGGCTGTTAAATTTGCCTCTGCTTTTAGACTAAGTGGACAGTCTTCTTTTGGTTTTCGCTGGTTTCCGTAGCTTGAACTGTTTTTCAGTTGATTGTTTCAGAATACATATTTACATAATATTGGCAGACTGCAGTGGTTACAGTGGAGAGTAACTACCCTTATTTCCTGCTATAAATAAATAAAATAAGCTTGTTTTTCAGAATCATAAACAATCAATAAAAATGACTAATGATGTTGTGGCATAAAACGTTGATCTTAACAGGGAGGAGGAATAAAACTCATAACAAATATCAAATTTTAATGAGTTTACATTTTCAAAGTACTCTAGAAAAGACAGACAAAAGTATTGATGCCCTGAGGTCTCGTATCTGTTGGTTACTCTGTCTGAGAAATACATTATTAATAGAGGTCCACTCCAAATCTGTCACAAAGACTGAATGGAAGACCTTTTTTGCCTCGGGTCATATTTTCAAAGATTGCTTTCAGTGCATTTAGTTGCTCAAAAAAAAAAAAAAGATTTAAACTACATTTTTACATGAGTCGTCAAGCAGCATTTACAGACATAAAAAGAGACATTAGAATTTATTGGAAGATTGCATCTGTAAATATTTTTGTGACAGTATTTGATTTGAATCTGTAGGAGGAAACATTTGTTAGGGGCTAGGAAAACAGAATGTCTACAGCTTGGACTTTGTATAGGGAATAAAACTCAATGCCGTGGTATCGTAATGAGTAGAGGAAGTTGGAATTAGAGGATGTGTCAGGGTCCTTGAGGGGTTAGGAGGGTCATTGGTATTGCATTCTAAAGTTTTTGACCCTTCTGTGGGAGAAGAAATGTGATTCCGGTCTGACTGTCTTGGTGCCAATGTTCTTAAAATGACATGGGGCAACTGACTTCGGTAGGAAAGTGCAAGATTTGTAAAAGTATGCAACATGCCCCACTAGATGTCTCAGACAACCAAGCTTGTATGTCACAGCAGCTGGGCCAATATTCATATTTAACAGCTCAAAAAAACAGACATATTTGCGGTTGTATAATTACAAACATATCACATAAAAAGTTAAAAAGTGCTTTCAGCCTCCACCTTGGAAGAAAGAGGCATTAATGTCAGTCAGTAAAAAAAAAAAAAAAAAAAAATCTTTCTCTGGGAGGGATGTAAGTTCAGATTGTCTGCAATCACCAGATTTCGGTCAGTATAACATTACTGTTTGTAAAGCAAACAACTACCCTTCAGCAACTGAAACAAGCTGTTACATGTTGAGCAAGCAGTTAAAGTAGGCTATGATGTTTGTATCATGAGAGAAAGGCTTAGCAAGAAGACAGATTCCTGTGCGGAACCACATTGCCCAGCCTCCAGCAGGTCTAGTGCACCCTGTAAGGGAGTTGTCTCCAAGCTGGAACCAGGTTTGAGCAGTGCATGACATAACTCACTGCTGAAACAGGGCAGTTCTTCTGATGAATACAAATTCGAAAGCAAGCCCTCATAACAAGGTCTTGAGAGTCTGAAAATGGTCAGAGAGAGCAAAGGAAAAAAGGGAAGTGTAGGATTAACCAGTGTTCTAGGAAGTGTTCTAGGAAGGGAAGTGTAGGATTAACCAGTGTTCTAGGAAGTGGCGTAAATATCTTGTTAAACTTTTATCAGTTGTGTTATTGCACTATAACCTTGCATTTGTGATAAGTTGCAGAATAACTGCATCTATGAGATTAGTGTCCAAGTCTCATGACTGTTAGCAGGATGTGTCACTGATCAGTACTTCCTGCTCTCTCCCGTATCCTTTACTGGAAGGTCCGTATGTTCACAATAACGGATACGGTGGACACCAGCACTACAAAGCAAAGACTGAAGTTGGAGATGGTCTTGATGTGGTATGCGGTTCTTTAGTTATGTCAGGAAATTGTAAAATAATCCTCGACAGAGCACTAAGCTCATCCATAGTAATAATCCACATTGTGATCCCAGTGACATAGCCGGTAAATTAGCTGAAAAATCTAGTGGTAACTTTACTCATAATGTTGCTGCCTATCCATTCTTTTTTGGACTGTCCAGAAATTAAATTGATTGTCCGGTAGTCCAGAAAACTGTATAAACTCCAGTATTTTGTTCCAGAAAAAGAAACAGATGTTTGTTAAATCTTAGAGTTGCCACCTTTCATTGTGGCTAAAACAGGAGAAAGGCCACACCCCTCACATCACCTGAAACCCGCCCATCTCTGCCCCTCTACTGCCCACATTTCACCCATTTTGTGATGTCAGTATGAGGAACACCCTCTTTTTCTATTCCTGATGCCTGTTTTCTGCTGATTTACTATGCTTTTCTGTAAAAAAAAAAAAAAAAAAAAAAAAAAAAAATAGAATAGTAAATCTGCAGATGTAACAAACAGAATACTGGAGTTTATACAGCGTTTTCCAGACTAACGATTTCTGGATAGTCTGGAAAAAATAAAAATGGTGAGATGGCAACCCTATTAAATCTGCGGATTTACTATGCTTTTATTTTTTTTTTTTTTAGAAAAAACACACAGTAAATCTGCAGAAAGAAGGGCATCACAAATGGAAAAGAGGGCATTCCCCTCAGATGATGTGAAGATGTCACAAAATGGGTGAAAAGTAGGCTGAAAATGGGTGGGGTTATGAGATGTAAGGGGTGTGGCCTAAGTCCAGTTTTTGCTACAGCAAAAGGTGGCAACCCTGTTTACCCTGTCTTCCCATGTTGCTGCCCACACTGTTCCTGATAATTTATTTTCCCCTGTAATCACGTTGGAACACTTGTTAGAATTCCTGTCAAAGGTTAAAAATAATACTTCTGTGGGACCAGATAACATGTAACTATCTGAGCTTTTTTGTCTGGAACAGATTTTTTGTATACTTACAGGTGTTTTCAGCATTTAACTTTCCCTGCCCTTAAAAGGGGTTAAAATGCTTGACGGCCAAGAAGACAGTCATATGAGAATGTCAACCAATCACTGCTCTTTCTTCGCCTAGGCGTGCACAAACTTATGTGGTGTATCTTAAATACTGGAAGAATCCAAGTACAGACCTTCAAGAAGAAAGTCAGATATGAGAAGCCTCAGATAAGGAAGCAGAGGCAGACAGTGACGAAGAATCATGTGAAGAAAAGAGAGACTATATCCTGTAGTAGAACAGGGTAAGGAAACCTACAGGAAGAGCCAGTAGAAGGAAGGGAGTTACACAGTAATACATTACATCATGAAAGTGTTACAAAACTGGAAATAGAGCTGATTATAAGAAGTAAAGATCAGGTCATATGGAGTTACATGTATCGGTAACATATCTAAATACGATTGTAGACTATTTTTTTTTATAAGACCTGTTGTTCCTACTACTGTTGGAAATGTCTGGGTATCCTTTCACATTTCCCTCATTTCTGCCTGCAAATCCTGGTATTTTATGACTTTGTGTCTCTCTCTCTACATAAGACACTGTACTCACTGGGTGTAGCAATTTTAATGATAAATGCTACTTTTGTCTTCTTTCATGGACTACTATATTCGGTTTTCTAGAATCTGTTTTTTGAACTATTGGTAATGGGTGATCCCATGTGATACAAACCTAACATTTTCTATAATGCTTTGCGGCTCATGTTTCCAATGTTTTTCAGGTACTGAAAGATATTGTAATGTTTGCACAATCCCTAATGCAACAGTCTTGCCACATTATTATGCCTTCCAATATACAGTCCATCTGTCATTAGTTTATCACAACCAGCAACAAGATGTGCAACTGTTTCCAATTATATTTTACAAAACCTACATTTGTCTGTTTTCTCCCACATGTTCAAGTATGTAGTCCACTACCTTGGGCCGTCAGTATTAACCTTTTGTCTTTTGGTTCAAATTCACCTCTCCTTAACTATTCCTGTATTCAATCCTGATCTACATGTGGTTGTTCCAAGAGTTTTCTGTTCTTGCAACTATATTTATGCCTTTTCCACATTTCTTGCCTTCTCATCTGATCCTTCACCTTACATTCTTTCTTTTGTTTTTTTTTGGCGCATTCAGTTGCTGCCTGATTTTTATCTACTTCTGGTTTGCTTTCCTTTCCCGCTTGACACAGATATGCTTCTGCTAAACTAAGCAGGGAAGTCATCTTAGACTTATTCTTCTCATGTTTCAAAACTTTCACTACTTTTGGGTCTTGTGAGGTCAGCAGATATATGCATGCAGTCCTACGATTGCAGATATATACATATAATCAATTTCAAGGAGGCCCATCCCTCCTTCAGAACGGGGAATATATAGTCTTGGTATACATTGATTTTTATAAATTATTTGATGAGCATGAAGCATCCTTCCTGTTTTCCTGTCCAACTAATCCAAGATCTTTTGGGGCCAGTAAGTCAGTCCAAAACTGCAAGTTAGGACAGGAAAAGGAACTTGGTTTGTAGCTTGGACTTTAAATGTTAACGCTGTTTTTAGTATTAATTTTAGTCTTCTAAAATATTCCTTACAAAGTTTTATTTGCATTTATTCATGTTTTATTGTTGATCCTTCACCAATTCCCAAATATTCATACACTCCCTCTTGCTCAAGTTGTTTTGCATCACATTTCTTTCCAAGACTGATGTTTTCATGGTGCTGCAGCTTTCCCCCTTTAAAGGTTGCTTTTGCACATTTATCAAGACCAAATGACATTCTTATGTCATCTGAAAAAGTTTTGACTACTTGCAGTTGTGCTTTCAGTTCCTCATCTGATGAACTATATAGTTTTAAATCATCCACAAAAAGAAGATGGGAAGTCTTTACACTTTGTTGTTTTCTGGGAGCCAAATTATACCCATGACCTAACTAATCTGTTAAGTAGACTTAATGCATTAAGGGTAAGACAAAAGAGCAGAAGTGATAGTCACCCTGGAATATCCCCCTTTGAATTTTTATACTTGGAATAATAATTTGTCCTTTATCATGGCTTAACTGCAAAGTGCTTTGCCACTGTTTCATAGTCGCTGTAATGTAATCGATCGGTGTAGGGTGTATGTTATACATTTTAAGCAGTAATGTGGTATACTAGCAATGCTTTTTTGTAGTCTATCCATGCCATACTTAAATTCTTCCCTTTTACAGTTTTTCATTATGACTTCCTTTGTTCCATGTGACTTTCATTTGTTAGTCTTTTGTTCCATTGCCATGACTGAGATTTCTTCTAAATGACTATAAACTTTGTCGGCATCCATTCCAGTTTATATTTTATACTTTGCCAGAAGGCAAGTTATTGGTCTAAAGTTTTAGAGTAACTTGCAGGTTTGCTCTTAAGTAGGGGTATTGTTTTTCCTGTTGTTAACCAGGTTGGTGTCTGTTCGGGGTGCACATATAAATAGATGTTATGTAGTCCTATCTCGCCTACATTCTTACCCGTGGGTTTTCGGCTCCGACTCTGCCTATTTTAGTAGCTCAAAGTGTCTGATTGGCTGGGCTAAGAGGTATCCCACGGTACACTGCTCCATATCCCCAGATATCATTTGCCGCTTGTAGAGCTCAGACGTGGTCTCGCTTGGCTGTGGCTAAGTACCTTATTTTGACTTATTTCTCTTGAGAAATTGGTTACTTTATACCCAAAAGCTATTTTAATAGCTATATCTTGCTGCTGTCGCTGTGATTGTGTGTTTTCTTGGTGTTTTGTGGTATCCCTAACTGTTCCCACGGGCTAGGCCCGTTTTAGTTAGAGGACCTAGTCCTCCCCTAGTTTTGATATTTTTTGTGTGTTTGTTCTCTGTGTAGTCTTAAGAACCGTTTTAGTTAGAGGTTCTTGTAGTGGTGTCATACTTGTTGCTAATCGTTTATTTAGGAGTTCGCTGAGTCTGTGTAGTACTGTTTTCTAGTGTACTTTTCTGGGCTTTCCCGCCCATTTTGAAAAGTTTTGTTAACTGTTCTCTAGAGTTAGATCATGTCTAAGGATCAGAAGGAATATAAGCCTTCTGGCTTTAAAAAATGTTCCAAATGCAGATATAAAATGTCCATTACAGATGGACACTGTGTGTCTACTGCCTTGGCGCCATCCATTTACAGGAGTCGTGTAGCTTTTGCCACGCGTTCGGTCCTAGGGTGCTCCAAGAGAGGAAAAACAAATTGATTTTAAAGGGACTGCTTAAACCGTCCTTTGAGGAAACTATAGACTCTGCTTCCAGTCCTCAGTCGAAATCTAAAGCCTCCAAGTCCAAGAAAAGGTCTCCGGCTCCATCTGCATCTTCGGAGCCTCCGGAGAAGATTACTATATTGGACACTGCTTCCTCGGCTCCACTGTCCTCGGGGCCGCAGGAGGTATCCCTAACTGAATCGGCGTCCGCTCCTATTATTCTCAAACCCATTCAGAGCCGGTCACCTAGTGTGAGGCATGGTTCACCAGATAAGAGATCCCAGTCTCCATCCATCTCCTCCAAATCCTCCAGGCTTTCTGATTTAGATGTTGATAGGGTAGTGCAGAGGCTCCTGCAGTCGCCAGTGTTGGCCAAATTGTTTTCGGGTCTGACCCAGTTGGCTCCGGAGCCAGTTCCTATGACTGTTCCGCTCCAAGTGATGTTCCTGCACTGGCTCCGATACCTCTCTTGGGTTTATCGGTGCCGACCTCAGCTCCGACCATGTCGGTTCCGTCCACAGGGTTCGAGACTCTGGTCTCCTCGGTTGGGCCCGAAGGAGATACTTCGGGACATCTGTCGGTTCCGACTCTCCCACTCGGTGCATCAACTCGGGGGACCCCAGTCCCGGTCGTGGCCTTGGAGGTCGGTCGGTCCTCGGACTCGGGGGGGGGGGACCTGCCTTCGAGGCCATGCGTAGCGCGTTGGTCAGATTGTCAGCTACATCACCTGGGTCAGTCATTCCATCCCCTACCACCTCTGCGAGAGCTTCTGACACTCACCTAACCTTGGACAGTAGAGCGCTAGGCCCTAAGGACACCCCCACGAGCGGTCCCCCACTTTCTGAAGGTCTCTCAGAGCCAGTGCCTGAGGAACCTCCCAGAAAGAAATTGTGCAAGAGAAAGCACATAGACTCCCAGGACGAGTCTCTCACTTCCGATATTGACCTCGAGGAATCGGAAGGATTCCCCAAGTCTTCCTCTGATGATGTTTCCTTCTCCGATATCCTAGAGATACTGAAATAAAGAGGAGACTGGCCTTCCAAAACTCCTTCCGAGGAGGAGTCAGTATTCCTTAAGGCCTTTGGCGCTCAACCCTCCGCCTCCTGGATGTATCCACCCTTCGATGAACTTCTTGACCTTATTTGTCGAAGGGTGTGGGAAAACCCTGATTTTGTGGAGCCCGTACCCAGGCGTCCCAACAAATTTCTCTCCGCCCCTCAGGGAAAAGAGTTTCTGTCAAAGAGAGTCCCTGTAGATGCCATGGTGGTGGCGGCAGCCACCCAGAAGGAAGTTGCAGAGTCTTCCTAGTCAGTCCATCCTCCTAAGAAAGAGTCTAGGACTATGGACCGGTACGGGAAGCGTACCCTGTCTTCAGCAACCTTCACTTTACGGTCGCTGAATTACTTGTCTCATTTCACTCGGCTCCAGAGAGATCTCCTCAAAAAGCTGGGAGATACTCTTGCGGGTAACATACCTGAGGCGGTGGCTCAGACAGTTAACACACAGTTTTCTACCCTCAACTAAATCGTGAACTCGTCCATGCGACTCATTTCGTATGCAGCCGTGGGAGCGAGTAGGGCGGCCATCTCAGGGGTTGCCCTTAGAAGGCAAGCCTGGCTGCGCCTGTGTCACTTCGCGGAGGCCTTCAGGTCTTCCTTCACTGACTCCCCATTTGATGGTTCCTCCTTGTTTGGGACCAAAGTGAAAGACACCCTCACCAGGTGCGAGCAAGATGGAAAGACACTGTCTGCCATAGGGGTCCGTTTTTCCCTTCCGTCTAGGCCTTATCCCAAGGCCCAGTGGGGGGGGGTGTGGTTCAAGAAATCACAAAGGTTTTTCCTGCCGCACAAGGTGAACCCCCCTCCAGAGGCGGGGGGGGGTTATTCAGAGAGATGTCGCCCCAGAGGCAGAGGGGGCCCCTGCAATTCCAGAGTCCACGACTCCTTCCGTGGCTCCCCATACTCTCATTCCTGAGGGTGTGCCCGACTGTGCTTATCCGGAGCCAGTCGGGGGACGAATTTCCTTGTATCCGGAAGCCTGGGAAAACATTACCCAGGACAGATGGGTATTGAGGATAATTTCCGGAGGTTACCTCATTCCATGTCAGTAGTGTGGTATCTCAACAAGCAAGGGGGAACCCGATCTTACCCACTATGCAGCGAGCCCATGCGGGTGTGGCATTGGGCAATAGCTTCCCAACGGTTTCTGGTGGCAACGCACATTCCGGGGAAAACCAATGTAATAGCGGACAAGCTAAGCAGGGCGATTCTTTTGCCCTACGAGTGGTCCCTGAATTGCCTGGTTGCAGAGAGAATCTTCAGCAGATGGGGGTCAGCCTTGCTGCAACCTTTTTGCCAGCCCTCTCAATGCGAAATGCAGCAACTACTTCTCGCTGATCCCCCCACCGGGGGAATCACCCAGGGACGCTCTGGCTCACAATTGGCCCTCCGGTCTGCTTTCTGCTTTCCCTCCGTTTCCCCTTCTCTCAAGGGTGATTCAGAAAGCCCAATCCTTGGGAAGCAGAATGATTCTGATTGCCCCACACTGGCCTCGTCAGGTATGGTTCCCCTTCCTTCAACCTTACATTGTGGACACTCCTTGGATTCTGGAACCTCTTCCAGATTTACTGACGCACATGTTGGGACAGTTCCACCCCTCTCTGAGGACACTCCGGTTGACAGCCTGGCTACTCCACTTCCATCGTTAGACGTCACAATTTTTCACCAGAAGTGGTCCATATATTATTGTCCTCTCATAAACCATCCACTAGAAAAATCTACTCTAGCAAATGGAAAAGGTTCTCTATCTGGGCTTATTCTAGAGGCATTGATCCCTACACGGCTCCAATTGATTCGATTCTGAAGTTTTTGTCTATGCTGTTCTATCAAGGGTCCGCATCAGCCACCATCAAAGTTCAGCTGGCGGCTATATCAAACTTCCACGTAGCTAATGAATCTAGCCTTATGGCACACAGACTATGTAAAGCATTCCTTAAAGGTACCCTATTACTTCGTCCCCCAGTATCCCAACCTGTCATGCCCTGGGACCTCAATTTTGTTCTTCAAGCCCTTACTCTACCACCATTCGAGCCTGCAGCTACCTGTGAGTTAAAATTTTTAACATGGAAAACAGCATTTTTAACAGCAGTCACTTCAGCGTGCGGGTCTCTGAAATTCAAGCCCTCTCCATCAAACCCCCATATTTGATCTTCCATAAAGATAGGGTCTCTCTTAGACCAAACCCATCATTCCTTCCCAAAGTGGCTTCTGTGTCTAATATGAATCAGTCTATTGAGCTGCCGGTCTTCTTCCCCAACTTTTCTAACAAGGCAGAATTCAGATTTCACCAATTGGATGTACATAGACAATTACGCTTCTATCTACACCGGACAAAAGATATCCGGAAATCTGACCAACTCTTCGTCTCCTTTTTGGAAAACCGATTTGGTTCTCCGGTATCCAAGGTCACGCTCTCTAGATGGATAGCCAGCTGTATCTCCTTCATCTATCAGACAGCAGGTAAAAATTTGCCTTTTCCAATCAAAGCCCATTCCACAAGAGCGGTCTCCACATCCACAGCCTATCAAGCTAGATTGTCAATGGATGATATATGTGCTGCAGCCACTTGGGCTTCTCCTCACACCTTTGTTTCTCATTACAAATTGGACGTGGTCTCCAGGGGCAGATCTTCCTTTGGCTCCACAGTTCTCAGGAGTATTTTCCTATGAGCCACCCAGGATGTAGGTGCTGGGGACGCTGTCCCACGGGTAAGAATGTAGGCGAGATAGGACTACATTTTTATTATTTATTTATTTTTATTTTATTTTACATTTGTTAACCGGGGGTGTCTGACTGAGCCGAAAAGGCCCTTTTTCAGCAGAGGCCCGGGGAGAAAAGCTCTAGATCTGGGGATATGGAGCAGTGTACCATGGGATACCCTGTTAGCCCAGCTAGTCAGAGACTTTTGAGCTAGTAAAATAGGCCGAGTCGGAGCCGATATTCGGCTCCGAACCCACAGGTAAGAATGTGAGGCGAGATGGACTACATACATCGAACGTTATGGTGAGTACATAACTTCTTGTTCTTACTCCTGGCTGTCTTCATGTAAAGATTAATACTTTTAGCCAGAAGTTAGATACTTATCTGGGACTGGGGTTTTCCAATTAGGAATTTTTCTTAACTTTGTTTCAATCCCTTTGGCCATTACTTCATCCCATTTCATATCCTGAGCATTTGAACTTTTTATTCTTTGTTTTACTTCTGTCCGTTTAGCATTCTTGTTATTTTCCACAGGATCTTCATAAAATGTATTTGTTTCTTCTTTTTTTGGTGGTGTTTCATTTCCTTTTGCCTTGTTTGCCAGTTCTCTACAAAACATTTTTGGGTCATGAGTAAAGTGCTTATTTTGCACTTTTCCTTTATCTGCATATCTTTTTCGTTTTTCTGCCTGTGCTGATATTTTTAGTTTATTATTTGCCATAATACATGTTAGATCCTGACCTGTTCTGATACTACACATTGCTTTTATCACATCTGTCTTTCTGAGTATTTTTCTTGATCTGTTCCTTCTTCTGTTCGATACTTCCATGATGGCATTTCATTTCTCCCCTTCCTTTCCCTTACTACCATGTGTTTTTGTGGTAAGACTTTATTTGTTATTAATTTAGCTACACAGTAATATATCCTATGTACTTCTGCTGTATCACATGAATCTGTATGAACAGTCCTAATTACTGTGTTCATTTATTTTAGCAAACTTCTAACCGGTGTATCTTTAGACAGTGGCTCTTTTTAGACACCAGAAGGCTACTTGGAGAGAGAGAGAGAGACAGGGCATGGCATAATTACCAACTCTCTAAAAACCCACATTCCCTCCAAAAGTTCTGACATCTTCATAATGTTGTTAAACAACAAGTCAAACTTGACAAAAAACAGTACTGCACATCAGTCCAAAACAAGTATCATAACCCCCCCCCCCCCCAAAAAAAAAATTCTGGTGTTCCATCAACCAACTCCTTAAACCATGTCAAGCCTCCACCCCTTTTCCTAACCCAACTAACTCACAAGACAATATAGTCACTCATTTCAGTAATCACTTTGTAAATTCCATATTGTCACTTGTTAAAGACAACAATAACTCTCAATTATCTCTACCCACAAACTTAGAAAGTAAGGAAGATTCTTTCAAAATCCAGCCCGTTCAAACTTCCTATATTAGAAAACTCCTATCCAAATTAAAAAGCTTGTCTTTGGGTCCTGACCATCTTCCCAACGAATACCTGAAATGTACAGCTGCTGCCATTTCTTACCTTATCTCTATACTAATAAATCGTTTATCGATCAATATGTCCCATCTCTTTGGAAAGTATCCCATGTTATTCCTCTCCATAAGGAGGTACCTCCACAGAATTCACAAACTATTGGCCCATTGCCCTACTTTCACCAATAGCCAAAAATACTAGAAAAATGCATTCATTTTCAACTTCTGAATAATAACCTCCTCTCCCCTACCCAACACGGATTCCACCCTAAACACAGTACAACTGTCCTACACAGTTTCATAGACGCAGTGAACCAGCATAGGAATAATGGGTCACTCACATCCTGTATATTCCTCCATCTATCCAAGGCCTTTGATACAGGCTTGCCTCTGTTGACCTCTCTCACTCAACCCTCTCCTGGTTCATCAGCTATCTAACTAACATACAACAAGCAGTTAGATGGCACAATGAATTATCCGCCTACCAGTCTCTGTAGGGGTACCCCAAGGTTCTGTACTTGGCCCCCTCCTCTTTACCATATTCACAAAATAAACTACAGACTGCCGCTCAGCATAACCTTAATTCAATGTACCAGTGACTCCTCTCTCATATGCTCAGCTCCAACTTTATCTTCTCTTCTTAGCAAAACTCAACAATCCTTCCTAGACATAGAAAGATACCTAAACCAGTCTCAACTTATGCTCAACCCATCTAAAACTAAACTAATGTGTTTCTCAAACAGCAGAAAATCTTCAGATCTTAGTTCATTTGCCATTTACTCATCTAATAATACCTGTATTAAGCCAGTTGAATCTACAAAGCTACTAGAAGTCACCATAGACAAGGACCTGAAATTTGATAAACACTTAGACACAATTACCAAGAACATGCACACCAAACTTGACTCACTGGATAGAAAACAGCGCTTTTTAATTGAATCCACTTGACAAGCCATCAGTAGAACTCACCTTCTATCTAGTCTATTATATGCTTCACCCATTTTCACCAATCTAAGAAAATGTGACTTTGTAGTAAGACTCCTGTTACTACAAAGTAGCCAGATTCATCGCCAACCAGCCTGCAAGGACCCATCACTGCTCAGTACTTCACCAGCTCAGTTGGCTAGAACTACCCAACCTATTAACCTATAACCAACTTGCACTTGCAGTCCTGTTACACCCTGGTAACTGTCCATCCATTAGTAAACTCATCCAACCCTACTCTAGTAGCAGAACTTTAAGGTCACCTAATAAATTACTCTAGAAGCTTAGTAGGTCCGACAACATATATGGGGACTTCCTATACTCGCATAAAATCACCAAGATATGGAATGATATACCTCAATATATACTCATCATCAACAATATTTCTAAATGTAAACAGCTACCAAGTGAACAGCTCAAACACACATGGCTCTGCTCCTGCTCTAGACCTGATTAACTATCGAGCTTACACCCTATCATCTATCTCCTACCAGCTGAGTTTACACCCTATCAGCTCTCTCCTACCAGCTGAGCTTACACCCTATCAGCTGTCTCCTTCCACCAGTGCTCCTCCCTTTCCTACTTCCATTTTCACGTCCCTCATTTCTCCTTGTTGTCTCCCTCTAACTTCAAGTTAAAATCCACTGGCCTGTCCACTCCACTTGACCCTTCTCTCTCTCTTTCCTTCTCTTTTTCCCATTTATCTACTAGCCATCACCGTGCTAAGTTTATCTTATGCTCTTCTGATAATTGTTGTATTCACTCAAATGTAAATTTATGTTCTTATAAATGTTTAATATTAAGTTTTATACTGTCTATTGTACCTCTACAATTGTGTCTGAATTCAGTACTGTGAGCATTTCATATTCTTAGTTGCATTTTTGCTAACTTTCTGTAGCTCTCATGTTGTCTTATGTACTATTAAAGCATTGTATCTGTGGAGCTTTTCTCCCTGGGCCTCAGCTGAAAACGGGCCTGCTTTGGCCTAGTTGGACTTTCCTGCTAAACAAATGGAAATAAGTAAATAAAATAAATATTGATTTTCTGTGGTCTATTTCTTTCATTGATCTTAATATGTCTGTCCATTTCTGTTAAATCAAGCAATTCTTCTCTTAGATCATTTCCTTCTAAACTGAGGGCACATTATTTGTTCTCATTTTATGTGGGCATTCTATAGAAAGTTCCAGAGCATCTTCCTGTGTCACGTTCTCTTCAGTTTCATCCTGTGTCATCTGTTACTCTTTTATATGGGAACTCACTGGCCTATCACTCCTCAACATTGACTGCATCAGAATTGCAACCGTTTCCTGTTCCCTCCCTTGCTGTGCAATTCCATCTGAAGATTTTTACTGGATTCCTGTGGAAGGCTTCAAAGTATCTTCATCTGGCAACTGATCAGATGTTTCCGACTCCAGTGGTTTCTCCTGAATCCATTGCTCTATCCTGCTGTGATATTATCAGAGTTAGATTTTCTACACTAAATCCTTCACTTTGCAGGTAATCCATAACCTCCGTTTCTATTTATTTAACTTCTCCATTACTAATCTCCTTTTCCTCTGTTTTCTTATTTTTTTGTATTGTAAGATTTTACATATACGTATGCCTGTGCCTTTATTCCTCTTCAAATATCTTTGGTGCTGCTCTTTTTGTATTGATTGGTTTTGCATTCTCTTTGCGTAAATATTGCAACATATTAAATCTCTTTTTTTCCCATGTGCATATTTCTTCTTCAAATGTCTCCAGATCCTCCTGTTTCTCCTTGCTTTGGGGACTCGTTGTTCCATCATGCTGTGATATAACCTATGTTAGACTTTCTACACTAAATCCTTCTCTTCTAAGGTATTGCATAACTTCAGCTGCTATTCCTTTAACTTCTGCTTTACTAATTTTCGGTTCTACACTCCCTCTTTGTGATCTTATGTTTTGTATTGTGACATTTTCCATATCTGGATGCCTTTGCCTGTATTTCTCTTTGAATGTCTTTGGGGCTGCTTTTTTGTATTGATTAATTTGGCTTTCTCCTTTGCTTAAATATCGTATCATATCAGATCTATCTTTTCCATGGCCATATTTCTTTTTTATACCTTTCAAAAATCTTTAGATTTTGTTCTTTATATTTTTGCCTTTCCTTAGTCACCTTGTTTTCCTAATGGCCCAAGGTTTCATGGCCTATCTAATGTTTTTCATAAATCTGTTGTATTAATTAACACACATTTTTATTTGAAGCTTCTGTCAGTTTTTCTTATGCAAGTATTTCCGTTCCTATTATTTCTCCCTAAATTTTTTTGTATACCTTCGGTCTGGAAATTCTGGGCTTCTTGCATGGTAGCAGCAGTACATAATTTCTTTCTTATCCTCGATAGTGGACTGTCATCTTTATGGCTTTTTTTTTTTTTTTACTATCAGTTTTTGTGATTTTTGTGGACTACTACTTCCTTCAACAACGGGGGAGCCATCTTCCCCCTGGGCCTGGCCTAGACCCATTGTAGGAATGCTTCCATGTTGTGAGGATTCTACACATTGACATTTTTCCAGTCCTGGCACTAGTACACCTAGCAGGATTGGGCACTTTTTTATCCTGGGTTGTGTGTACCCAGCTATCTTTGTTTTTTAACCTACTTCTGTCCCTGATATATGCTATATAAGATACAAGGTGCCTATGATGATGATCTAAAGGCGAGCCATATTAATTTTAAAAAAGCTTAATGGAAAGATGATACCATAACAATAGCAAGGGAGACTGTGGATGAGATATTAAATGAAAGTCATCTCTGTCTGAGTTGGTAATAGATCAAAGGGATATTTAAAAGTTACCATTGCACTTATCAGAAGTGTAGGAGAATTTTTCTGGTGCCATGGCCAAATTGCACATAATCACTAAAAATACAAGCTGACTCTCTCCTGAAAAGAGGCCACTATCCTAGTGTGACTGACCCGGTCAACAAAAGATAAATACAAATAAAATCTACTTTTTAACTATATTTTTAACTAAACCATGATCTCTTACATAGGTTGAAGACTAAAGAAGACTCTGTGCAAGAGTTTAGTGCCAAAGCCTTATTGGATGCTAGTTGTAATAGGTGCACATAGTCAGGTACTTGGGTAGTTGGAAATGAATAAATCCAAGGCCCTACTTTTAGCAAGATTTTTTGGCCAAGAATTATGAAAAAAGTAGAAAGATTCTGTTCATCCTGTCCAGAATATTGGAACACAGTTCCATAATTTGGGTTCACAAATCCAGTGATACTGATTCATGTTTAGGTGTGCATTTGAACACATTGCTACGGACATTTTTGGACCATGGTTAAGATCGAACTATGAGTGCCAGTATATTTTGATCATAGCAGACATGCCACACAATTTCCAGAAACTGTACCACTACAAAAGGCTAATGCTATATATACTGCCAGAGAACTGGTGACATTATTTTCTTAATCAGGTAATCTTACAGAGACAGTTACAGACCAGTGCGTACCCTTATGCTACGTAGTAGTTGTATCAATGGCTAAGTTAAACAGTTTAATTTACCATCCACAAGCTGATGGTTTAGTAGAGCAGTTTTTTTTTTTTATTTGAATTTGTTAACATGGGTACAACAGTCATCACTATAGACTAATTTCAGTCTGAACCCAGGGAAATACAGTGAAAAATTAGAACATTAAATTAGAGAGTACATGGCATGTCAAATAAAGCAAGACTATGCAGCAGTCTCTGTATTTGCAGCTTTACTAAGACTTATCAAGAAAGAAACTGTGATGGTGGGAGTGAAGTGGAATAGTGAGAATTATAAGTGGATAGCAGCAACATTCGTCAGCAGGGTAGAGGACACTACAAAATCTTTGGTTCATTAAAGCACTGAAATTCTTGTTACAAGTAGCTGAAGCTGTGACATCATGAACTGGGAGGTGACATCATAAACTGGGCTCATCTGGTCCTGTTTACAGTTAGAGACGGGCCACAAGCATTTAAACTCTTGTACAGGAAGCATCCAAGAGCTCTGTTTAAATACTGACAGAGAGACCTGGGAGGATTAGAAAACCCCACTGAAATCTGCTATTGAGCACTACACTAACTTACAAGCAAGACTTGGAGTGGTGATGTCCGTCGTGAAAGAGTGATGTTAAAAGCTGAGGACAGTAGTGCAAAACTGTGTACTGAAAACTAATTACAACATTCTCATTTACTGTTCTAGAGCTGGCTACCAAATCTGATGGAATAGTGAATTAAAAAAATGTGATTACTTTTTAGGACACCGTCACACTCCATTTTCATGGCACGGATTATGTATGGCCTTTGTGATATTGATTTTAAGAGGCCTTTTAAAGAAGGCCAAGTTCCACCCTGACATGTTGTTCTCAGTCAAGATGTCATAAATATGGATTCAGTTTTCTTCCTGTAGTTTGCTGGGTTATCCAGTTTTTACAGCCCCTCCATTTAAGTTCAACACCCAGGATTTTGAGTTGGAATGGGAATTGTGGCATTTTAGTGTCCTTGATTCTGTATGGTATAAATGACGTCAAAATGCTATATTTCTAAGTAGTTTGGCTTTAAAGCAATGCTAATGCCATCTTGAGGGTTTACTATCACATATTCGATTGTCATTCAGACGATCAAATATGTGAGAAAATCATTTTCTTAAACAGAGTTCGATCACCACAGTGTCGAAGCTGACATGAGTGAACAGCCGCTATTGTCAGCGTCAACATTGCAGTGCAGATCGCACTATAGTGGGGATCGGGAAATGTACCCTTACCCTCACTGTAGTGCGATCTCGGAGTTTGTATATATAAGTGGGGGGGCAGGGGGGCACAGCCCCCTAAATGGGGGATGCAAAAATGCAAACGTTATTGTTAGTTGTGGGCAGATGTGAGCATTTCAGCAAAGTCGATATTGCTGAAATGTTCCGTTCGATATTTCAGTTGCTTGGTGTTTTGATTTCCGACAGTATTTGTTGGAAATTGTTGCGTTCGTCTAAATGATGTTTGCAAATATGATAGTAAAACCCATCTTGAGAGGTTGAATATTATGTAAATAATGCTATTTCTTAGTCAGATGGTAGTCTGCATTGGGTAGACAACAAATTCTTTCATGATCGACTAATGGATCGATTTGAGAACTACTACATAATCTTGTGTAAAAAAAGAGCTTTTGTTAGCCATAACAGATTCACTAGAATCTCCAGGGGGAAGCTCATTCATTGTCCTGTGTGTACAAAAAAACTAGAATATGGGGGAAAGCTGTTTTTGTACTTCTGCTGGAGGTGGGTCTTTTTGCTTGGAGAGGGATTTAAAGTAGGCTGTCTCCTACTACCTAAACTGGGAAACTGTAAAGAAGACTGTAATCGTAGGAATGGAGTGGAGTGGTTTCATGGCAATCATGGAAATTAGGATCCAGTAGGGTACTCAGCAGCAAGTACCGACCCCCTTTGTGTGACGCAGGCTTCAGGATCACACTGTAATCGGCCTGCCATTTAAAAACCTGTGTATTTCAGCTTGTTTATCCCAGCTTAACTGTTGGGTTGCGAACCTTTTATATAAACACAAAAAATCATGATAGTGATAACATTTAACAAGATTTACAGATGCTGAAAACACAGAACTACTGCTGCAGGTGTTTTTACTGAACTCAAACAAAAATGACATACACTAGCAGCTGTAGGATGTGTAGATACTGAAAACACTGACATTGTCTGCAAATGTTTTTGTGTTGAAATAATGCTACAGACATTTATAACACTGATGATCGTAAGTAAAACAGATACTGAAAACACTGAACTGTTGCTGCAAACATTTTTACACAGCACAACATATTTCACTGCAAACAGGAATGATGTAGAGAACATCTATAAATATGTAAAAAAATGGTTCAGGAAGAACATCAATTTTAAGTGGGAAATGTTTTTCATTGTGCTGCAGTCAGGTTGGTGCAAGACTCTCTTGACGATTTAATGACCACATTTGAGAATATGCTGGCTGACATCCATGAGGACCAATACTGTCAGATGGCAAGAAGTCATGAAAATATTTCCCCACAAAAATGATTGCAGGACATTTAGAAAACATTCCAGAGGTGAAGTGATTGTTTATTGTACTACTAGAACTGATTTTTTTCACAGTTGTTAGGTGTTTGCAGTATTTTAACTTTCTGGGACCTTTTTTCTGGAACTGAATTTATCAGTATTTACAGGTGTTTCCAGTATTTACTTTCTGAGCCTTTAAAAGGGTTAAATGCTTGACAGCCGAGAAAACGGCCACATAGAGATGTCAATTAACTTAGACATACACAAACTTTGGTGGTGTGTCCTAATCTACACAATTACCGGTTTAACATTCTTTAATTTTTCAGTAATACCAGCATGGTGAGGGGATAGTATCATAAGCCTTGGCCAGGTCGAGTTAAGCCACACCCATGGAATGGCTACTGTCCACAGCCTCTGTAACCTTTCTAAAGAGGATTACTAGGTTCAGGAGACAGCAAGTCATTAAAAACTGTACTGATTGGGGTCTAGATCAGTTAAGTTTGTCTCCTTCTACATAAATGAGTTCTGCTGTGATACATTCCATGGCTTGGTGGGCCTACAATTACCTGAATCTGTAGAGAGGCCATCCTTGTGTAATGGAGTCACAGTTGCTGTTCTCCAGGTATCAGGCACAAGGCCTGTGCGATAGCCAGAGGTTAAATAGTTTAAGCAGAGGCTCAGTGCACACCAGCACTGATGAGAGTGCAAAATGGCATGTCGGACATTCTATGTTGAACAAGAAAATCTGCCATTGACCAAAAGAACCTGGATGTATGGCCTAGGATGTGACGTTTGGGAATCATAAAAAGTGTAAAATGTCAGTGTTGGGTGATAGATGCCAAGGATGGGGTTTCCATAATGAGAAGGAAGACTTGGCAGTCACTGCTAAAATGAGATTTAAGAGGGTCTTTCTGTCTTAACAACTAAATGTCTCAACAGGTAGCACGTTCGCCTTTGGTGTGTGAAGATCACAAGTCTGTGGGCTCTTTGCCCACACCAGGTGCTTGGATTCATTTTCCAATTCTAACATTGCAGTACCGAATAAGGGGTGCTGCACTCTCGAGTGAGCTGTCCCTCTGATAAGACATTAAACCAAAATCCCGTCTACTTGAGTTTGTGGTAGATCAGGTGAAACTAAAAGATTTAGTGGCACTTATCAAAAAAGATTAGGTAGATATCCCTGGTACCCTGGTCAAATTTCTCCTTATTAGTATGACCATCTCTGGTCTTCTGAAAAGTAGCCACTGGTCCTTAAGTTTTTTTTTTTTTTTTTTTTTATGTAAATCACACCAGTGCATGCACATAGTGGCCATAGTGACCATTACTACTGGCAGTAAGATGGCAGAATTTGTACTGCAGTGCATCTGATACAGAATAAATGAAACCCCATTTACTGACATGGCCTCTTTTAGAATTTTGTGTTAGAAAGTGAGGCAGTTCAAGGAAGCTAAGAATGAAGTGGTGCAATGCTGAAAGACGGACCCGTCTTTGTGTAGCCTAGCAGAGAGGGGAAATGAAAGATTTGAGAGAAGCATTGACATATGCTGGAAACAAATAAGTAGGGTAGAAGGGAACAGTGAAGTTTTTTTTTTTACCTGTTTGTTGACCAGGCAAGTCAACTGGACAGTCACAGCTTTTCAGGGGTGACCTGGGAATACTCTCTGGTTAAGGGATTTGCTCAGAGTTGCAGAGTAAGCAAACAACGATGGAAGGGATAAAACACCCAATGAGCAGGTTTGGAGTGAGGGTAGGAGGAAAACTGCAATGTGGGTACTTTGGGAAAACATTTCTTTATAGAAGAATTTGTGGATGGAAATATGGCATAAACGTCCGTTAAAGGTGGTGAGGACAAAGTAGAAAATCTTTGAGTATACGTGGAGTAATAATGAGGAATGATGTACTGCATGTAGGGAAGACAGATGGCTGGGCATACTGTTGTTTTATATTCTGTTAGCTTATTTTTAATGTTTTTCAGAGGTATGTCTTAATATAAAAGATTACTTAGACTTTGCAGTATTTTATGGCCTGTGCACAGTTTTTCATTTGGAGACGGTTTTATTTTTTTGGTTAGGCCTGCACTGGGTAATGGCCGTAATGAAGTTGTTTCTCACCACAGGAAGCAAGGACAGGGTGATTATAGTCACTGATGTACCCACCCAGAAGGGTAACAGAAACTCTGCTATACCTCATGCCTCACCTCCTTTGACTTAGGTGGTAATATCACTTGGAATTGGAAATCTCTAGAAGGACAAGTACTGGCAAGAGGTGTCATGCAGGAAAATGTTACACTGAAACTACTGTATGTGTGTGTGGTTTATGTAGGCCTGAATTCACAAGGGGGCTGATAGAACTGCAGCTCTATTTCCCTATTTCTAAAATAGGCCCTTCTGCTTATACTTGCAGGTTTTTACTGAGAACCAGGGCTTGATTAACAAAGGAGCTGATGGAACTGCAACTCCAGGCCCATGTGTATGAAATAGGCCTGCTGCTTCTACCCCTAGTTAAGTCTGAAATCATGTGCTGTTTTCATGGTCAGTGGTATAAGATCCAAACTCAGAGCTTTAAGAAGTTTGTCACCATCAAGTCTATGATCAAACACTCTTTCACATATCCAACTGTCCAAACCTGTTTAAACAGAGTGACAATCTTTAGCTTTTCAGTCTTAAGTGGCAAAGAACTCCACCAAAGAAAATTATTCAGAGCATATGGATGTCATGGATTATACTGTCCGTAACGTATAACATGTATTTTTTAAATTGAATTCCATATTATTAGAGGTTGCTCATAAAATAACTCGTACAGATACTTTTGTAATGTACTTTGGTTATCATTGCATATAAAAGGGCCCCTTGTAGTTTTCAGTTCCAGGCTTATGTGACCTATGCATCATCACTGGTTTTTTGTTTGTGTGTGTGTTTGCATATATATATATATATATATATATATGTGTGTGTGGGTGAGCTAGTCCTCATACCCCTTTCAGGCATTACCTACTTCAAAGGAGCAAATAGTGGCAAAAATCACATTTGCGCAGCTAATAAGTTAACAATCACAGTTATATAAGCAATGATGCATTTGTCATTAAATACAGTGGAGCAAGTAAGTGTAGTTACAACCAGTAATAAAGTAATTTAATAGATGAGAAGGTTATATAAAAAGCAACCAGTATGCAAAATTTTCAATACAGTAGTGTGAATGTCAGGCTATGATACCACTATGTGGATGATTAATCATAATCTGCATTTCATTTTACCATTTAATTAGATTAAGAATTATTCAGTCTGTCAAATGAAATTATTTTTGTATAGGATAAGATGGAGGTGTAGGCATTGGGAGATTGAAATCAACTGAATATTGGCCATTGCTACTTCGTAGGTAAACACTAGGCTATCAGTTTACATACTGTTATAAACCTAGTCAGTGACCAGAGATCAGAATCAAACTATGTACCTTAACAATTATGCCAGCAACAACCCCTTGCGTACTTAAATGTAAGTATAATGCAAAGAATAATCGTTGTCTTCCAGGAGTTTACCAAATCATTACCTTCACATGAGCTGTTAAACAGCAGTCCCATCTGCTTGAGTTGGTGGTAGCTTAGCTGGATATAAAAATCCCATGCCACATACTGAAAAGAGTAGGGGCCCTCTATTTACATGCTATTTGCATGACATATTACCCATGCCACATACTGAAAAGAGTGGGGGCCCTCTATTTACATGCTATTTTCATGACAATATTACCCATGCCACATACTGAAAAGAGTAGGGGCCCTCTATTTACATGCTATTTGCATGACATATTACCCATGCCACATACTGAAAAGAGTGGGGGCCCTCTATTTACATGCTATTTTCATGACAATATTACCCATGCCACATACTGAAAAGAGTAGGGGCCCTCTATTTACATGCTATTTGCATGATATATTACCCATGCCACATACTGAAGAGAGTAGGGGCCCTCTATTTACATGCTGTTTGCATGACATATTACCCATGCCATATACTGAAAAGAGTAGGGGCCCTCTACATGCTATTTGCATGACATATTATGTACATATTTACACAATTCTTTACATGTTTACAAATTTACAACATTTATAAGGCTTTATTCAAACATTCACATAATTTCTTTATCTTTATACATTCTATTCTTCATCTTCGTGCATTTTTCTTTAAACTGGACCCCCGCTCTTTCTTTCATAACCACAGTCTGATTTTCCATAATAACAATGATAAGGTCCTGTAGAACAGAGTGCATTTATGTACCTTTAAGAAGGATTTCCAGATGTAGGCACGTGCATATAAATAGTGAGCTCGTGCAGGCAGCAGTGCCATTTTGAGAGAACAGCCAGAGTGTTAACATGTATGAGTGTTAGCAGTCAGTCTGTTTATAAGTTTATTTAAGTTTAAGTTGCAAAGCCTCATTCCTGAGTGTTTGTGTGTAATAAAGCTGTTGGAACTGAACCCACAAATGTTTTATCCTGACCAGACGAGCAACATGGTGTCAGAACCGGAAATGGGAAAGTAACTTCTTCAAACCATGAGATAGAGTTGAAGGTGTAGGCAGATTGAGCTGGTTGAGTGAAATGGAGCTCAGACAAACAAAAAGGGCCAGAAACAAACTCAAGGTAACCAGAACTTGCGCAAATGATTTATTTTGCAAAGAATGTAAGGCACAAAACGCATCATTAATCAAAAGAGTATCACAAAAACGTAGTATTAATCAAATGAAAGGCAAAAAACACATAATTAAACAAATATTTGAAACTGCAATATTTAATAAAACTAGCAGAAATATTCATATGGGACTCAGAATTACCCTGATTTCTATAACGAGCATGTTTAAAGTAATACAGGCACAAGAAAAGTGTAATGAGCGTGATAAGAGATTAAAATGGGTATAACAAGTACAATAAAAGGGCAAATTAAGCTCAAAGAGCAAGGCAACTGCATGTTTTTAGTAAAATACTGTGTTTTGGGCATAAACTACTGTTTTGCATTGACCGAAGCCATTCCAAGCAGAACTAGAGTTGTTTGAAGTATCTCGGAGTGTGCAAACTGTTTGCAGTGTGTATGCTTTATTACGGTACAATTATTTCAGAGTTCATGTGTGCAAAGTACAGTTGTAAAGTGCAGTCAAAGTACACTCATTTTGGCAAGTTTCTTGTGCTGTGTACATTCATTCGCAGAGTGCCGCCATTTCAAAGTGTTTCTTGCACTGGACAGTTAATTTACAAAGTACAACCATTTGAAAGGTTCCTGTGCTGTGTACAGTTTATTCGCAAAGTACAGTCATTTCAAAGTATTTCTTATACTGATAAGGTGTGGTTTCACAAAGTACAGTGATTTTAAAGTGTTTTTATGCTATGGAGACTTATTTGGCAAAGTGCAGTTATTTCAAAGACTTTGTTGTGCTATTGGGCATAATTACAAATTTTGGCATAATATGTGTATGTTCGTACATAATTCCAAACACCTTCACTACTGTGTGTTGCTATAGCAGAGGCATTTTGCAGACCCAGTCCACTTGTGTTTGATCATAATATTGCAGAGAATTGAAGAGTATTTGAGCAGAAATATGATATTTTAATTCAAGGGGCTTTTTCTGACAAAGATGCACGTACAAGGGCATTCATTTTGCTTAAGTTAGCTGGGTTAGAGGCCATTGAAAGAGCGTGTTTATTTTTGTGTGCACCAGCAGTTTAGGCAGGAGATGGGGAAACCGCCATATTGTGGTACTGGCTGAATCAAGAGAGTACCCTGAGTGCTTGAAACATAAATTTAGAGAAATGTGCAACCCCCAGACAAATGTTACATTAGAGTGGTACTTATTTTATACAAGAGATCAAAAACCAGGTGAAACATTTGCAGCTTATATCACTGACTTGAGACATAAGGCTAAAACATGCAGATCTGGTAACTTGAAAGATGAATTCATAAAGGAGAGGCTTGTGTGTGGTGTTAATAATGCAGCAGTGAGAAAGATTTTGATTTAACATTAAGCAAAGCCATAGACATTTGTCAAATCCATGAGCTCACAGAAAGACACACAAGTATGCTTGCAAGTGATAAGAGCTTAGTTTCAGCAACCTCTAGATCAAACATAGACAGCATGCAGCACGTGGCAAGCAGAGGCAGGCCTAAGCATATGGCAGCTACAACCCCTGCGGGATTCCTTGGGAGGAACCATAACTTTCTAGCAAGTTCCAATAGCTCAGTAAAATGGACATGCTCAGTGCAGTATAAGGGTGAGTCAGCAAAACCCAAGTCAAGTCTTATTGTTAACTGTCGTAATTGTGGTGCCAGTCATGAGTCCAAAAGAGAAAAGTGCTTAGCATTTGGTCAGCAATGCCACAAG
Organism: Protopterus annectens; assembly: GCF_019279795.1. Classification (NCBI taxonomy): domain Eukaryota; kingdom Metazoa; phylum Chordata; order Ceratodontiformes; family Protopteridae; genus Protopterus; species Protopterus annectens. Next base: position 34,680,399 of record NC_056748.1, read on the forward strand.
TGTAAAAAAACTGAACCACTTTCAAAAGTTTTGGAAATCAAGCAACTCTCGTTCAGTTATTAAGAAAGGTCACTCAGAAAAGGAGGTTGTATGTTGATGGTGTATCAGTGGTCGGTGAAAAGGTTAATGCAGTAGATTTATTGGCAAAGAACGAAGTATTTTGTACTGTCCTGATCAATGGTAAATCCATAGAGCTCAAAGTGGACATTGGTTCAAAGTGTAATGTGATGTCAGCAGAAACATTTGCTAGAGTGAGAGCTGGTGAGCAACTTAATTTGGCCAATTGTGTGAAGCTTGTTGCTTATGGAGGTGAAGAGATTCAAACAGAAGGCTCAGTAGTGCTTACATACTGTTTAACTGAGAACAGTTACAGCTTGCAATTTTATGTAATCCGAAGACCTGTGCAGTCTTTATTAAGTCTCTGAGACAGTTTGAGAATGAAACTGCTTTCTTTTACCAAAGAAGTACATCATGTAAGCACATGTCCCAGTTCCAGCATCAGCGATGCTATTTTCAGAGAGTATGCTGATGTGTTTGATAAGCTAGGCAAACTTCCAGTTGTGTACTCCATGAAAAGTTGACCCAGAGGTCACGCCAGTGGTCAGACCAGCAAGGGGAGTTTCAATAGCTATGCAGGACAGAGTTAAGGTCCAGTTAGACAAAATGGTGCAGCAAGGTGTGATTTGTCCAGTCACAGAACCAACTGGGTGGGTGTCTTCCATGGTGGCTGCTCATAAGAAAAATTCAGATGAAACCATAATATACATTGACCCAAGAGACTTAAACAAGGCATTGAAAATACCTCATCATCCTATGCATACAGTCGAGGAGATTGCCGCCCTCATGCCAAATGCCACTGTTTTTTCTGTCTTAGATGCAGAGAGTTCATATTGGCAAATAATGCTTGATCACAAATCTTCACTACTGACTACATTCAGTACCCCATTTGGTAGGTACAGATTCCTAAGGATGCCTTTTAGAATAAATTCTGCCACTGAGGTCTTTCAGCATGCAATGGAGCAAATTGTTTTGGGCTATCCATGTGATATTATAGTCGACTTACTGGTTGGAGGCACTGGTTAAGCAGAGCATGACAGAAACCTCAGGAAAGTTCTGGACAAAGAGCATGAAATGAATTTAAAGCTTAAGCCTCTGAAATGTAAATTAAGGCTACCAGAAGTTACTTATGTGGGTAATTTTTTTACCAGTACAGGCTTACAGCCAGACCCTTCCAAACAAGCAGCAGTTATTGAGATGCCAGCCCCAGACAATGTCCAGGCTTTACAGCATTTTCTTGGTATGGTTAACTATTTGAGCAAATTTATCCCTGACCTTCGTGAGTTACCAGTGCCTTTGAAAGAGCTGACATGCAAAAATGTTGCCTGGTCATGGTTGGAACAACACCAGAGAGCATTTGATAACCTCAAAAAGCAAATTTCCAAACCGCCTACAGTGAGATAGTTAATGTCCACAAACCAGTAGTTCTTTTCTGTGATGCTTCAAAGTTTGGTCTTGGTGCAGTTATTCTTCAAGAGGGCAGACCTGTTGCCTATGCATCTAGAACTCTTACCCAAACTGAGAAGGAACTTTTGGCAATTGTGTTAGCATGTTCGAAGTTCATGATTATATTTATGGCTGAGATATCCAAATCGAAACTGATTATCAACCTCTAGTCACTATTTTAAAGATGCCTATGCATTCAGCTGTAACAGGACTACAAAGAATTATGCTTAGATTACAAAAGTATAATTTCAAAACGATCTATACAAAAGGCAGACTTCTTTATCTGGCTGATATCTTATCCAGATCGTCCAGAAATGCCTTGGAACAGCTTGATGCAGAGAATTTTGACTTTGATGTCATGGAAGGGAGTAATTTTTCTACCACAAGACTTGATGAGCTGAGAGATCATACAAAGACTGATCCAGTTTGGCAGGAGCACAACCACTTCATCCATGTTGGATGGCCATCAAAGCAATCCTGTGTACCGCCAGAAGTTCAACCTTATTTTCCCTACAGAGATGAGATGCTGATGGAAGATGTTATCATTTTCAGAGGTCCAGAAGTTATTGTTCCTACTTCTGTAAAACATGAATACATTCAGATTTTGCATTGTGGCCACCCAGGTTCTAATTCTACCAAAAGAAGGGCGAGAGGACTAGTATTTTTGGCCTTCTGTATCAAAAGACATTGATAAAGTGCTTTCTGCTTGTTCAGTATGCAACAGTACTAAATTGAATTTGCAAAAAGAGCCATTTCAGCTAAGCCAGATTCCTGAACTACCTTGGTCAACAGTAGCCACTGACATATTTGAGTGGAACAATCAGCATTACTTAATGTTGGTATACTTTTATTTGAACTGGTTTGAGATCGATTTGTTACCTTACCTAACGTCCAGTGCTGTTATTACTAAGGTGAAATGTCATTTCGCAGATCATGGTAGTTCGCACAAAGTTATTTTTGACAACGGTATGCAGTTTACCAGTCAGTTGTTTCAGAAATTTGCAAAAGAGTGGGACTTCATTCATGTTACTAGTAGTCCTTAATACCCACAGTCAAATGGCATTGTTAAACGTGCAGTATAGAGTGCAAAGCAATAACTAGAGAGGTCAAAGCATGACAATACCGATTATTTTCTTGAATTTACTTAATTTCAGAAATATACCCCATGACAACCTACTTGGCTCACCTGCTCAGAGAATTCTAGCAAGGCAAACCAGAACAACCATGCCTAGCAGTTCTCGTTTGTTGGTGCCTAATGCTAAGAACAACAGAGCAATGAAAGCCCAACTTTTTAAGAAGCATTCTTCTCAAAAGTACAGCCATGATAAAATGAGCAGATATCTTTGTCCATTAAAAGGAGAGACAGTGAGGATGCAAATGGCCAAAGGCTTTGATCAAGTTGGTCACGTGAGAGGTATATGTGCCGAGCTGTGATCCTGCTTAGTGGAATCTGACCACAGGCATCTTCTTCCTGTATCAGAAACATTATTGCAGCATCGTACCTGTGATACAGACTAGCTCTCAGAACAACCCTGACAATGTTCATATCAAAGAACATGCCCCAGTGTCCATTTCTGTTCCTGATGATGTCCCAGTTATCCCCAAAATTGAACATTCCTTGAAGATAGTCCCTGTTGCTAGATCCAATTCTGACTTTTATGTTTCACGATCAGGTAGGATTTCTATATTTCTAGAGCTAGTGTAAACTACACAGCCATATCAAGAGGAGATGGTAAACACTTGCACCACACCACACTCATCACATAGTCCCTCAAAACCTACACCACCAAAACACACACCTACATTCGCGGAGGCTCTCAAAAAAAATCTACCCAAGCAACAGGGACGTCCATAGCAGAAACGCAAGCAACCTCCGCCCCCCAACACAACACAAATGACACATAGCCCACAAACTCAGTGTGCCACTCAACCACAGCCCATAAGGCATAACAACGTACCCAACACTCTATTCATAGGTGATTCTATAGTCAGGCACACTGATGTTCCACTCACCAGGCTAAACAAGGAGAAAGTTACTGTCAGCTGCCTGTCAGGTGCCAGGATCCGCCACATAACGCATGCACTCAGGTCACTCCACAACAAGTACAAATATGACTCTGTCATTGTCCATGTTGGTTGAATGACCTGAGACGTACCTCCCTGGACTACATGAAAAGAGACATGGAGGAGTTGTCCGACCTTATAGCCCAGGCAGGTATGACCCTAGCCCTGAGCAGCATCCTGCCATCACCCAGAATTATACCACAGTACAAGGACAAAATTATTGACTTCAACAATTGGCTAAACTTCTGGTGTCATTCTAAGGGGATCCAGTATCTGTCTGCTTGGGATGACATGATCGACAAACCACAATGCTTTGCCAGAGATGACCTGCACCTGTCACCCTTGGGATTTCGGATACTGGCTAAGGCTCTTGCCACCCCTATAGTGCCTTTTTTAGGCAAGATTCAAATGACAAATTCACCACCATAACAGGTACAAGCAAGCAAAATCTGAGGGTAATGCTACTTAATGCTAGAAGTCTAAACCTCAAAATGCACTCATTCGAGGCACTCCTTAAAATGGAGAACGTCGACATCTCTGTAGTGACAGAGACCTCTTTCAAGGCTCCAGAGGGCACCCCTGCATTACCAGGCTATAATTCATACCACACCTTTCGTCCACCTAACCTGGACCAAAGCACTAAAGGCAGAGGTGTGTCCAAATTCATTAAGGATATCCACACCTCCAGGCTAGTTGCTCAGCATAAAGGCAGAGGTGTGTCCAAATTCATTAAGGATATCCACACCTCCAGGCTAGTTGCTCAGCATAATGCATCCGAGATTATCCAAGTGCAACTAACTTTGGGCAAGACCGCAATCCAAATTGTAGCTTGCTACAGATCCCACACCATGTCCCAGGATTCCCACTTCTCATTTCTTGATATACTGGAAAATGTTAGAGTATAACCTAACACCCTAGTAATGGGCGATTTCAACTACCCCACCATTAATTATGAAAACTACTCATGTACCAACTCTTGTGCTCAACGTTTTCTGGAATTCATAAATTCCAACGCCTTGGATCAACTTATCCACACCCCCACCAGGGGCAGCAATATCCTAGACCTGGTCATTACCAACATGGGCAACCGGTGTTGCACACCAGCGGTCGGTTCCTCGTTGGTCAGATCTGTCCACAAGCAAATCACCCTAGACATCCACATCCCACCCCCCATTAGGGAAACCACCGTAAAAATTTCTCTAAAGCCAACTGCACACTTTAAGAAAAAAGTGGCAAACTTCACGACACCCATGCTGATGGACAATAGAGGTACGACTGCTGAATCCTATACAGTTGCACTTTATAAGCACTTACACGTGTGCATGGATCGTGCAATCCCTAACAGAAACAAGATGCTATCCTCCAAAAAATGGAAGCCAATCTGGTGGTCCCCTGCCATAAACAAACTCTACAACAGAAGAAAGAAACTGTTGCAAAAAAGAGTAAAATCCAATGATTGGAGGAACTCCATGGTCAGCCTCGGTAAGAAGCTGAGATCCCTCATAAAATCCTCCAAAGCTAGTTACGAAAACAAAATCGCCACTGATGCTAAAGACAACCACAAAGCATTCTATAGCTATGTCAAGAATCTAAATGGGAACACTCAGATCTGCTTTGAGTTACAGCACAATGGCACTAAATAAACAGAACCAGCTGATATTGCCAACATCCTGGTAGAAAGTTCAGTGCTAACTTTACCCCTCTCTTATCCCCTAAAGGGCTCATCTCTATACCGGAAGAATGCAAAGTTTCTGTAATCACGGCTGCACAGGTAAAAAAAAAAACACACTCTCTAAAGCCAAGAACACCGCATCCATAGGACCTGACAACATCCCAGGCTGCGTTCTACATGAACTGCAGAACGAACTGGCACCCCACCTAAGTACAATGTTCAATCATAGCCTCACTTTAGGCTTTGTGCCCACTGAATAGCACACAGCAACGGTTATCCCACTCCACAAAGGGGGAGTTGCCAGAGACCCAGGGAACTACTGCCCCATTAGCCTGACTAGCCTGGTCTGCAAGGCTATGGAACGTATCATCATGGAACTTCTAAATAATGACATTGATAATCTCCAAACACTGGACCCTACCCAGTTCGGGTTTGTAAAAGGCAGCTCATGTCTCCTAAACCTGATAGTGTTCTTTGAAGCGGTCACCAAAGTCGTAGATGAGGGTAAGGTGGTTCACACAGCCTATCTAGATCTCGCCAAGGCTTTCAACACCATCCCCCACTCTGGAATTATAGATAAACTCACTAAACTAGGTATAACTCCCTATGTCACAAGATGGGTTGCCAACTGGCTCACTGACAGAACCCACACTGTGAAAGTAGCAGACTCTAAATCCAACTTCAGACCAGTGACAAGTGGAGTACCACAGTGTTCATTCCTAGGTCCTCTCCTGTTTGGTATCTACTTCTCTGAGGTACAGGCTAACATAGAATGTCTTTGGCTAACAAAGTTTGCAGATGACTGCAAACTAGGAGCCATAATCAAAACTCCTAATGATGTGGACATCCTACAAAAGGGCCTCACTGAGACAGATGCCTGGTGTCAAAGCCATGGCCTCAAGCTCAATGCCAAAAAGTGCATTGTCATCCCTTTTGGTAAAAAATCTGCACCCATGAACTACCACATAGGCGGTAGTCTACTTAACACCAAAAGTGTAATAAGAGACCTTGGGACACAGGTGGACAGTAGTCTCTTCTTTGATAATCACATCGTCACAGTAGTCAGGAAATCCTTCTACGTGGCACACCTCATCACAAAAGGTTTCTCATCCAGGAAAAAAGAGGTCATTGTTCCCCTCTACTCATCACTCATTAGACCCAATATAGAGTACAACACCCCTTTTGCTATGTACCTCACAGGACATCTACAACAACTGGAAAGGCCACAGAAATACCTCACAAAGAGGATTACCGGCCTCAAAAAGATGCCCTACGCAGACCATCTCAAAAAAACTCCAGCTTTACTCTGTCGCATATCGCCTACTCAGAGGAGATCTCTGCCTAACATACAAAGCTATGTCAAACCCAGAGCTGTTGGACATGCTCCACTTAAAGAAATCCCAATCCCTCTGAGCTACATGCTCTAGGGACCTAAACCTTGTCACCACAATAAACAGAACATGCTGAAGGGATAGATTCCTGTCCCAGAGACTTCCCATACTCTGGAACAAACTACCTATCTATATCAAACAAAGCTCCTTCTTGATGAATGGATGGGAGATAGGAAATTCACCCCGGGGATCACTTCTGTGGCTCTTCTTGACAGGGGCACAGGAAAATAATTTTCTTGGGTGGCAAAAGCCAGGGTACCATTTGGCTAGGCTTATATAGGCCCTAGGGCCAATAGCCTAGTACCTACCTATGAACCTGTGTGTCTGATTTTGTATGATTCCATGTCAAAGAATTACTTCTGTATAATTGCATGTCAAAAGATAATTTCTGTATAGTTGCATGTCATTGAATACGGTCATTTAGTATATGATCTATTTCTCAGAGGGAGGATGTAGAACAGACTGTGTATGTACCTTTAAGAAGCATTTCCAGATGTAAGCAAGTAGGCATAAATAGTGAGCACATGCATGCAGCAGTGCCATTTTGAGAGAACAACCTGAGTGTTAACATGTATGAGTGTAACAGTCAGTCTGTTTATAAGTTTAAGTTTGTTACAAAGCCTCATGTTGACTGGGTATGGCATTCATGTGGATTTAGCCTTGATCCATCAGGGGACTGCTTTTTAGAAGAACTTAAAAATTTAGAAAATAGATTATTATCTAGAGGATATTGTGAGAATGAGATCATTGCGTCATTACATGATGTCAGTTCTTTGCGTCAGGGCATTGCTGCACCATATTTTGGTCCGTCGAATGCCATAGCCAGTCAACATGGATATGTTAAGAATGAGTCACTTAAGGTTCCTCTTTTTTATACGTCCGATAATAAGAAATTGGTAGAGATCTTCAGTAGGAATTGGCGTATTTTACAAATAGATGAAGACATAAAAGGAATAGTGGGAGAATACCCAAAGTTTTTGTATAGGAACCGTAAGAATTTAAAGAGGTTACTTTGTCATCAGAATTTCACCAGTGACCTATGACTGGAGATGCCACTCACCCTTGTGGTGAGTGTAACTTATGTTCATACATTGATACATCAAATAAGTTCCGTCATCCAGACTTACACAGAGAATATTCATTTCACACTGAAGCTACATGTAGAACCCCTAACATTGTATATTTAGCGGAGTGGCAAACATGCCATTGTTTTTACGTTAGCAAAACGAATAGACCTTTTAAGGACAGGATTCGTGAACATTTATATAACATCAGGAGACGCTCTGACAATAATGCACTGGCAAAACATGTCATCAGATATGATGATGGTCATTATTTTCTTTTTAGGGCTATTGAGGTCATAATACCTAGCATTAGAAAAGGAGACATCAGGGACCACACTGAATTTAGAGAGAACAACTGGATTATCATTCTCAGAGCTGACAGGGGTAGTGGGTTAAATGAGAGGGCCTCCATAAAACCTTTTTTAAATAAACGGAGAATACAGAAATGAAATATCTTTAAATAAATGGAGAATACAGAAATGAAATATTTTATACGCATCTATTATTTATTTTACATGTATTCCTTGTATATTTTCATAATATGCATTTTATAGCTTTTTATTATGTGTTTTTTGATGCTTCATATGTATAAATTTGTGATTTCTGAAATATATACTGTGTGTATTTGGATATGCAGTTGAAATTTGCATGTAGGTTTATTGGTTTTACATGCATATTTCTTTAAGAAATCAGTACACCAATTTTAAGTTTCATGTTGTGATTGGATGATTAGGATTTGAATTGTTATGTATGAAGACCATTTTTTTATGCTGCCATTATGTGGTCTGATGAAGCTTATTGGCGAAAGCGCTTACCGTGTGCACTTGAAGGAATAAAAGGTTTATGCTTTTATACCATTTGGTACAGCTTGGTTGCTTCGTTGTGGTAGTTGCTATATTAACTGTGATTCTAAACTCTTACAACGAAGCATTTGTCTTGTGTGTGCTTTGCTACATCTTTTTATTATTATTTCTTTTCACTATCTTTGCAATTTATATCTTCTGCATCACTAATTTCTGATTCTTTTTGTATCTTCTATCTTCTTCTTCTTAATTTGAAGAAGAAAAATGTAAAAATAATCTTCATATTAAATTTCCAACTCTTTTCCAGTTTGATTTGTGTCCTCCCCTTTTTACCATCATTAACCTCTTTTTTCCATACATCTATAAATGGCTGGTTTGTTGGCATTTATAACATTATGATTCACATAGTTTGCATCATGTCCTGTTTTCATCCATATTTATCATTTGTAATCACAATTATTCACAAAATATCCTTCTTACCCACAAAAGTGTCTTTGGTCACCCCCAGTATTTTACTGCTCCCCTGTTACCATCGACATTTTTAACCCTTGGAATGTGCGCAGTCTCTTCCATTTCCATTCTCATAATATTACAGTCCCATCCCCCAGTCAATAAACCTCTTGTCATAAAGTTTTGAAATGTCCATCTTTTCTTTACAAACATTTTTTTAAATGTCTTTTTAAAGTCTCTTTTTCTACTTCTGTACGGAATTTTATATGAATTATTTTTTTATTTCCTGACAAAAAAAGCCTTGACCACATAATTGTTCCATGGGTTATCGTTTGTCTCTTTTTTTTCATATTCACACAAAAAATTCTCCATTCCCTGAATGGTCTCAAAAATAATGTCACTGAAAGTCTCTCTATTTGTCAAAATAAAAGCTCTTACATCTTGTACCTTGCCACACAGAGGTAAAACTATAGTGTCCCATACCTTATATCTGTTTAACTCAGTTTTTTTTTTTTTTTTTTTGCTTTGTATTCTCACCATGTTCTTTCTCTTTGGACCATCATCTCTTTTTTTTTTTTTTCTGTTCTTGCATACTCCAAACTGTTTCCTGCATAAGACTTTTTCTTTGCTTCAACAACTCCTTTTGTAATTTCCTCTGCATGTTCATTCTGGATTTTGTCCATTATTTCTTCCCATAATATATCCCCTCCATTTTCCGGTTCACATTGTAACAACATCTCTTGTAATATATCATCCCCAACCCTCCCAACTGGTGGGTTGCAGCTACATGCTCTTCCTTCTCCATCGATTCTGATTCGTCAAACAAATTTTCCTGAAACGATATCTCTGAATGCTGCTGTGAGCTGGCATTCACCTCCGCTCTTTCCCTAAAGTCCTCCGTGTCGCACACCATCCTCCCAGCCTCTAGGATCAAGATGTGTGCACATAATTGCAGCTAGCTCTTCCACAATAACAGAAACATCAAGTAGGGGAAATTCCCTAATGCCCTGGTGAAATTCCTCATAGTAGTAGTACAAATACCACCTCGGATCTCCCCTGAAAATAGGCTACTAGCCTAGTGGGACTAACATAGTCATGGATAAATAAAAGACCAAGACATCACCTTAGTAATCTGGGTACAGGCAGCCATTTATTATTTGTAGTGAATACTAGTACTGAACACGTGTGTGTTATTAACTGAAGAAATAGTGAATGTTTACTTACATCAGGGGAACCTGTACTCCTTTTGTCATCTCCACAAATCTCGATATTGTGTTGTTTTGATGGGATGCTAGGGTTTTCATGGCGGGACCATTTCTCATGCGTATATGACATAGCATTCCATCAAGTAGATGACACAGGTTTATAACATGAATTCTGTGAGTTTTTCAGTAGCTGCATTTCACTGCACATTGCAGTAAATCATCAGATGTAGGTTGACATATTACTTGTGTAATAAAGTTGCAGATCTTCAGTGAAATGTGCCAGAGACACGAGGTGGTGATCTTCTGCACAAGATGTATGGGAATGTGTAGTGCATTGTGGTTAAAGGGCAGTGATTTTTGCTGTAATGATAAAGTGCTTCTAATAGTAATTTACTCTTTAGCAACTGAATATTTCCATTTTTTGAAAAACATTTTTTGACAATTCAGCATAATAGCTCTTAATAACTTACAGTAGTTCCTCTCGTAGTTTAAAATTTAGCATGGTTTTCTGAAACAGTTTATAGTTTGGATTCATTGCCCACAAATTTTCCATGTGTGTATTACAGTGAGGTTAAAAAGGATTTTAGCACTTATTAAATCTGGGTGACATGAGAAAGTCTGAGATGAGCTGTGGTGCATTTGTAAATATTTCAGAGTTCACTCACCCCAGCAGCGATCCATCATACGCAAATGCTCTTAATGCTGTTCCTAAACCACAACATCTGGATGGAAGGCCCGAAAGCATAATTCTCTTTTTGTGCAGCTTTAGTTTATTTTTATGTAAATAGGCTGACAGCTTTGTGTTAATAGACACAGTTATACTTAACCAGCTTGACTTACTTTGTGGGAACATTAGTAGAGTTATGTCTGAAGGAAACGGCTATGGAAAATTTCAAATGCACTGCATTATAAGACTTGAGGCACCATTGATTCCCAGGGTAGAATTGCAAGAAAATGAATAGGGTGGATGCTTTCTGCCAGGAGACCAAGGAATTTTGTAGAGGCAGAGCACTGATTGTTCCTGTTTAGAATTAAGAAAACTTTCAGAAGTAATCTGCATTAAAAGTTAACATGTAGAATATGACTGGAGAAGAGGGATGAACTCAGAAAAGCTGAAAAAAAAAATAAATAAATTTAAATGCAAAGTACAGGTTGTTTGACAGCACATCCTGGTACCGGTCATCCCGCCAAGGTGTCGCGCATTGCACATCAGGACAAAACGTTGCTTCTCTGCTACAGGAAAGGTGGAGGTGGAGTGATCCTTAACCAGTCATCCCACCACAGTGTCGCACAGTGCACATCAAGCCAAAACGTTGCTTCTCTGCTACAGGAAAGGTGGAGGTGGAGTGATCCTTACTTACATAATCATTCTAAGAGCATGAAACTGTTATGTCTGCTACCCTCTGCCAACATGCACTCTTACCCTCTCTTTATGCATGCTGTTGATGTAACAAGTGAACAGTTACTGCCAGCAGTCTTTGATGCTTGAACACGAGGGGGGAGGATCCCGTAACATCAGTAATCATAGTTAGATGTGATGTCATCAAACCATACTGTAGGCTTGCCTTACTGGTCAGATGCTTAGTAATTTGCAGGAAGGTTAGAAGTTCTTAACTGAACAGGATGTTGGGTGTTAAGAAGGTGATAACAGGGTGTTGTAATTAAAACTCAGGGTTACGAGAGACAAGATGCTACATACTTCCAGCCTATGGGTTAGAAGAGGAGGAAGAGATCAAGCTACAGTGGCCTCTGTTCAAGAATGGACATAAGGAGCCATTGTGGTTAGCATGAGATCTGATGTTTTTCTTTGGGAAGAATAGTGACAGGGGAGGGGTGCTCAAATACTGATTGTAAATTTCTACAGATGTTCCCCATTTTTTCGCTTCATTTTATTGGGCATGTGCACTAGTGTGCATCTACCACCATGGTGCTCTTTTATCATGGAGAGTGGAGATCTGGAAAAAAATGGCAAAAGGGGCTAGGATGAAAGCTTGCTCTTAAGAAACTCTGGGATATTTGGATCAGTGCCAAGTTCTCGAGAGATAGTTACTGAACTGGCCATTCCTTCTTTTTGACCCAGTCTCGAGGTGTAGGATGGTAAAATCATTGCCCACTCCCCAGGTAAATAGACAACTGCATAGGCTTTTCTGGTTTTTAGGAATTTAAGTGGAAAGGTAATAAAACTGCATTGTCAGTGGCTCATGCACATAGTCTGCTGACCTTTTCAGAAGGTTGTGGGTTCTGTTCCATTAGCAGCTGTTTGCTGTGTCAATATTGATATATGAATCAATTGTAGTATCAGAAGGTAAGAGCTGCACTCATATAACATGATATATTTTAGATCACACAGTAAACAGAGGTCTTGTTGCTGCCTTAAATGGTTGTTGAGGATCCACATGGCCCATAATGGAAAGAACAGCAGGGAATCTCCATGGCACATAATGGTAAGAACAGCAGGGGGTCACCATGGCACATAATGGTAAGAACAGCAAGGGGTCACCATGGCACATAATGGTAAGAAGTGCAGGGGATGTTCCTTGATGATCTGGTCAAATTTCACCATGTTTGTGTAAATATCCCCCTTGGAACCACAAGCCTAGTAGAACAAACCTGTTCATCCGAAGTAAAAAAAAAAAAAAGGGCATTGGAAGTGCAGAAAATCTTATGTGGGGATTCTTCAGTTATACAGAAACCCACAAAATATTTGAAAAAGTAAAAAGTGCAAAGAGGTACTGCATTTGGTACAGCCTTACAGTAGGTGTATGTCTGGTTTAATTTTATGTGTGTGTGTGGGCTTTCTCTTTGGAGTTTGGTGTACTGGGAGGGGGGTTTGCATAATGATTAAGGGGTTTACCTTACAGACACAAAATGCAGATTTTGATTCTCATTTGAGGTAATTGGCTTGGCTTAAAGTGGCCCACATAGGCAGCTAGCATATTAATAATCTATGAACCGAAATACTTGATGTTCATATGGATTTCTGCCATGGTCTTTGGTTTCTTCTCACATTCCAGAGACATTGAGAAAGGTTGGTTGCATTGCTTCAAGATACACATATGTTTGTGTGCTCATGCATTCATCCTGCTTTGGACTAATATTCCATAGGGAGCTGATTCCGTTTTTTTTTTTTTGCCTATTGCTTGCTTGGAAAAACAGCAGTCCCCATCACACTGAATTTGGATACAAGTAGGTATGTTACCATTTTTGGTATATAGTTTTGATATTTCCAGAAGGTGCTACAGACCCTCATTGAACTAATTGAATTCTTCCTGTTGGGCTTCTGTTGTTGGAGCAGAAGCTTGTGTTTAATTTTATGTGTGTGTGTGGGCTTTCTCTTTGGAGTTTGGTGTTCTGGGAGGGGGGTTGGCATAATGATTAAGGGGTTTACCTTACAGACACAAGCTTGTGTGCCATGCAGTGCTGAATGGTTTGTCTTGGAGTCTAAAATCAGTCTGTTCTTTTTGGGTTGTAACAGAGTGCTACTTTGGACACCCTTTTGTTGACTGTGAGAGGTACACTATTTCCTATGCAGAATTGTTGTCTACAGTAGATCTGATTGTTGTCTGATACTTTCAGTCCAGTTTGGTTCACTAATTCCCCAGATGTCAGTGTTTATTCTCACATCACATTTACCTTAGTTCATAGTTGTTACATTCCAAGTTACAACAAATAGGACACCCTTTTAGCTCATAACCTGCAGAACCGCTCGTAATTACCCTCTGTTCTTTCCAGGTAGTATGCTGGGCAGTGTTAGACCTGAGTATTTCACCATCCATTGCCAGTTTGACATATCTCTGGTTGCTTTTGTCCATAGAGTTTTCTTGGCAATAGTACCAGAGTGGACTGCCCTTACTTTGTCCCGTGGCCCATGTTAGGTCTGAAGTCTCTGCCATTATCTTCCTGCCTTGGATACTGCTGGATGATCTTATTTGCCTTCTGATGAGTCTATAATGAGCAAGAAGCAACATTTAGAATGGAATTTGGAATAACTGGCAGGTTCAAAAGTGAAGGAGTGTGACAGTGATGTACACCTGTTTTAATTATAAGCTGAATAGATTGTGCAGAATGCCAGGTTACATGAATCAGATGTTGTAATCAAAACTGCCAGGAGAACCAAAAGTTCCTACACTTCTGTATGGACCATTGACCACTGACCACTTTCATATCTGTTATATGCAGCTTCATTACACAATCAGGACTTTGTCTTTACTGTTTTTTGTTTCAGATATCTTGGAGGTAACTTGTTTCCCTAGCTCTGCACACAGATAAAGTTAAGTGTTTGTTTCTAAACATATCCGCAGCCATCCATCGAATTTGGGTTCCAGAGTATAATTATCTCAGCCTCTTTCTTCTTTAATGTAGTAAGAATAGTTATGTTTCTTAACCCTGTCTGCACATGGATAATGTTAACTTTGTGTTTATTTTGCTTTGTAAATTTATGTTGGGGCAACTTTTGAAAATTCATATATTTTAAATCCACCATTCCAAAAATTATTACTGTATTCAAAACAGACACAACATGTAACAAATACAATGGTAATATGATTTAAATCTCCCTGAGTTTTATTACTCTTTATATTTGAACCAGTTGCATGTTGTATGTTTGCTTTTAATATAATAATTTAACAATGCTGTTTAAACTAGTATGTCCATAAATATGCTAAATGTACACTCTTTTAGTTCTAGTGTGTGTTTGAGAGCTTTTTTTTTTTTATTTATTATGAATATCCTCTTAGTGTTTTTTATTTATGTATTTATTTCCGTATTTTGACTACAGTATTCTGACTAGGCAGTTACCCTTTTCAGCGGAGTCTCAGGAAGAAAACCTCCACTTAAAACTGCAAGATCATGCATAAAGAATATTTGAAATAGTAAATCAGGGCACAAACTAATATTGGTGAACATTTGAAATAGTAAATCAGGACCCAAGCTAATATTGGTGAACATTGGGTAGAGTATATAACTTAGGTTCATAGGTTGATACTAGGCTATCTGCCCTAGGGCATTTACAAGCCTAGCCAGAGTGTGTTTGGCTTTGGCCACCCTTCTTAGATTAGTTGACTGTGCCTTTGTATAGTAGGTCACAGAAGATAGCCCATTTAAGGTTAGTTTACTGTGCCTCTGTCTAGCAGTGACACAGAAGAGATCCCAGGGGTAAATTTGCGATCTTCCATCCAAACGTCAAGATTCTTCTTGAGGAGGGTCATTGAGGGGCTCTGTCTGACATGGATTGGGATTTTTATCCAGAGTGAGGGGAGCCTCTGGGATATGAATCTGTCCCTCCAGCATGTTCTATTTATTTCTATGCTGAGGTTTAAGTCACTGGAGCGTGTAGTTCTGATGGATTTGGATTTCTTGAGGTGGAGCATGTCCATTAATTCTGGGTTGGACATGGCTTTATACATCAGGCACAGATCGCCTCTGAGTAGGCGGTAAGCAACTGAGTAGAGCTGGAGTTTCTTTAGCCTAACTGTGTAGGGCATCTGTTAGAGTCCCTTGATCCTCTTGGTGAGGTACTTTTGGGGTCTTTCTAGTTGTAGCAGGTGTGCCGGGTAAGGTACATCCCAAATGGGGCATTGTATTCAATTATGGGCCTGATGAGTGATGAGTAGAGGGGCACAATGACCTCTCTTGATCTAGATGTGAACCCCTTCGTGATAAGGTGGGCTATATAGAATGTCTTTCTAACCACTTTGGCAATGTGATTGTCAAAGGAGAGATTGCAATCTACTTGGGTCCCCAAATCCCTAATTACTTCTTCCATACTTAATGGATTACCACCTATCTGGTAATTTGTGGGCACTTTGTTTTTCCCAAAGGGGATGACTATGCACTTTTTGGCATTTAGCTTTAGGCCATGGCTCTGGCACCAGTTATCCGTCTCTGTGAGACCTTTTTGGAGGATGCTTGTGTCCGCCGGTGAGTCGATTATGGCTCCCAGTTTGCAGTCATCTGCAAACTTTGTCAGGCATAGTCCTCCTGTGTTAGCCTGTACCTCAGAGAAATATATACCGAACAAGAGAGGTCCCAGGACTGAGCCTTGTGGGACGCCACTTGTAACTGGTTTAGAGTCTGACATGGCACCTGCAATTCTGACCATGTGGGTTCTATCTCTAAGCCAGTTTGCAACCTATCTTGTGACATAGGGGTTGTTATTTAAGCTGGTGAACTTATTTATTATGCCCGAGTGGGATATTGTGTCAAAGGCTTTTGCAAGGTCAAGGTAGGCTGTGTGGACTACCTTCCCTTCGTCTGTGGCCTTGGTGACTGTTTCAAAGAAATTGACCAGGTTCAAGAGGCAAGATCTGCCCTTAACAAAGCCGAATTGGGTAGGATCCAGCTCCATAGCTTTGCAGACCAGGCTAGTTAGGCTTATAGGGCGATAGTTTCCGGGGTCCGTTGTTGCACCACCTTTATGGAGTGGGACCACTGTTGATGTACGCCATTCTTTGGGTACATATCCTGTTGTAAGGCTGAGACTGAACAGTGATTTTAAGTGAGGGTTCAGTTCTTCTTGGAACTCATGTAAAACACAGCCCGGGACACTGTCCGGTCCCATTGATGCTGTGTTTTTTGCTTTGGAGAGGGCAGCTCTGACCTGTGCATCTGTGATGTCAGGGAGGCTACACTCTGTTGGGATAGTCATTTGCTCATTTGGGGGGAGGGGGGGGAGTTTGCACTGAACCTGTCTGCCAGGATGTTGGCAATGTCTGTGGGTTCAGTGTATTTTTTGTCATTTTGCACTAACTCAGAGCATATCTGGGAGTTTCACACAGGTTTCTGACATAATTAAAGAAAGCCTTGTGATTATCTTTAGTGTCTTGTGCAATTTTTCTTTTGAAGCTAGCCTTAGATGATTTTATGAGGGATCGTAGTTTCTTGCTAGTACTGATCAGAGTTGCCTTCCCTTTCAGGGATTTTGCTCCATCATGTAGTAGCTTCCTCCTTCTGTTGTACAGCTTATTTATGGCTGGGGTCCACCAGACAGATCTCCTGCCTTTGGAGGAGTGTGTCTTGGTTTTATTTGGGATAGCACAATCCATGCATTCCTGTAGGTATCCATAGAATGCGTTTGTAAAGGATTCTGCAGTTTGAGCCGTATTTTCCACTGGCTCTGGGGCTTTGAAGGATTCCACCTCTGTTTTGAGGAGTGGGAAGTTTGCTTTTGAGAAGTTTTTGACGTGGTTTCCTTTGCTGGGGCTGGGGACGGGATATGGATGTCCATAGTGATTAATTTATGGTCAGATCTTACCAATGAGGGGTATACCTCTGGTATGGAACATAGAGTCCCCATGTTGGTGATGATCAGGTCCAATATGTTTTCCCCTCTTGTGGGAGTGGTGACCAGTTCTTCTATAGCATTTGAGTTTATAAATTCTAGGAACCGTTGGGCTAGGATGTTGGGGCTTGAGTAGTGCTCCCAGTCTATGTTTGGGTAGTTAAAGTCACCTAATATAATGGTGTTTGGAGAGACCTTCATATTCTCCAGTGTCTTCAGGAAAGCCGAGTGGGGTTCCTGAGTTTGGGAGGGTGGTCTGTAGCAGGCTACAAACTGGAAGGCAGTTTTGCCCACTGTTAGTTGCACATGGATGGTCTCAGATGCTTCGTGCAGTGCCACTAGCATGGAGGTATGGGTATCTTTGATGAATATGGATACTCCCCCTCATCTTGTGGTTCGGTCCGAGTTTTGGGGCCGAAAAGCATGGTATGAGGTATAGCCTGGTAGTGCTGGGGTGCTCTCGGGAGCCTTGAACCAGGTTTCTGTTACTGCATAGATATCGATATTCTCCATACTGAGGAGAGCCTCGAGTGCGTGCATCTTGAGGTTTAGACTTCTGGCGTTGAGCAGCATTACCCTTAGCTTCTTTTTCCTTGTGTTGTCTAAGGAGGTGGGTTTGTCTTTTGAGCCTTGCCTAAAAAAGGCACTATGGGGGTGCCAAGAGCCTTGGCCAGTATTCGAAAACCCAGGGGTGACAGGTACAAGCCGTCCCTAGCAAAGCAACGTGGCTTGTCGAGCATGTCATCCCAGGCTGACAGACACTGGATCCCCTTTGAGTGACACCAATACTTTAGCCAATTGTTGAAATTGATCATTTTGTCTTTATACTGTGGTATCATTCTTGGTGAGGGTAAGATGCTACTCAAGGTCAGGGTCATACCGGCCTGGGCCACATGATCAGAGAGCTCCTCTATGTCTCTTTTCATGTAATCCAGGGAGGTACGTCTCAGGTCATTCACACCAGCATGGACAATGATGGAGTCAAATTTGTACTTGCTTTGGAGTGACCTGAGTGCTTGTGTTATGTGGCGGATCCTGGCATCCAACAGGCAGTATACAGTGACCTTCTTGTTCAGCCTGGGAGAGGGACGTCAGTGTGTCTGACAATAGAGTCACCTATTATAAGTGTATTAGGTGTGTTGTTTAGCCTTAAGGGGTGTGACTGCGTGGCACACTGACTTTGTGAACTATGTGATACGTGGGTATTGTTGAGGGGTAGCAGTTGCTTGGATGTCTGCTTTGGAGGTCTCTGTTGCTTGGGCAGATTTTTATTTAGAGCCTCCGAGTATGTTTTTGTGTGTTTATGTGTTTGGTTTGCTGTTGCGATAGGTCTATGTGAGACTGGATTTGTGGTGTGTGTGATTACCTTCTCCTCCAGACTGCCCGTGCCAGTACTATGTTGAGAGAGCTCAGCCTCCAGTTTGGCTGTATAGTTGCATCTCTCACATATATTTGAGCTTGTTGGGAAGAGGAGAGGGTGGTCTGTGTACATAGGGCAGTTGTAACATTGCCTCAAGATTCTCATATTCACCAGCTGGACTGGAGAGTAAACCTGAAACTGACTTTTGGACATTCCAGAATAGTATAAGGAATTACTTTTTGACTTGATCAAAAAGGACCAATAGGGAGCCAAGTACTTAAAGGGAGTATCAGAGGGTGTAGTGCTTTAGTTTATTAGTGCTTACTTATAAGACACTTATCCTAGCTACTGCTGTGTTTTAGAAGGAAAATAGAGTGCTTACTTTGAGATTTGGAACAGTTGGGGAAAAAGTGAAGAGCAAACTTTGTGGAGCCAGGAATAGTTTAAACCTGATTAAGCGGCGCTGCCCGATGCTGCGCTATGCGCAAAAACGCGCAAAAGAGAGTTTTAAGAGAGGGGTATCAAGGAGTTTGGAATTGACCCAAAATGGCCAAATAAAACTACAGTTTCTAGGCAGTAACCACTCCCACAGGTGCAGGCAGGCTGTTCAGTGTTTACCACCGTCACTGATGAACACAGAGACTTCCCTTTAGCCCAAGCAAGCAATGGCCTCCAAGAAACTTACAAACAGTTCAGAACAGCAAATCTGTAACTGAACTTTTTTTTAAATTTCAGAAAGTGGGAAAAAAGCAAGATTTTTTTGTTTTGTTTAAAGATAGCAGAGATACACAAGTAGCAACAAGTTACAACAGTGCAATAAATGACCCCACACTTGAGTGCTAGGCCAGAGACGGGTAAAATGCAAGTTTTAAGAAAAAAACGATTTTAAAATAAGTGCAACACAGGAAATGCAGTAAACAGGCTGTAGATGTGTTCTAAATACAGTTCCTAATACAGAACTGAAATATGATAAGGTACAACAATTGTTTACAGTTGAAAGCAAACTAGATAAACTAACATTATGAAGGAGTATTTACATTTTAGTTGCAGGCAATATAGTCAAAAATACATTTACATTGTAGAAATTTTAAAGGTCTGAAGAAGCGAATGAAAGCGCTCACCTTATTTTCTTAAATAAAAATGTTTAGAACCTGGCAGTGTTTTGGACTTCGCTCTTTATTATTACATTTACATTGCAGTTTTTGTTTTAACTATTTAGTCTACTTGTAAGATTAACTATTTATACCTGGACGTTACCAGTTGACGTGTTTTGCATAGTTTCTACTTTGCATGAGATACAGTTGTGTTTGGTTTTGTGAAATATGTTTGTTGTTCACCATCCAGTAT
Organism: Protopterus annectens; assembly: GCF_019279795.1. NCBI lineage: Eukaryota > Metazoa > Chordata > Ceratodontiformes > Protopteridae > Protopterus > Protopterus annectens. Next base: position 34,700,537 of record NC_056748.1, read on the forward strand.
CTGTATCATGTAGCCGATTTGAAATGAGTTCACAACGTGGACATCGCAGTCTGTGGACATTCATTTAAGAATAAAACTATGAAGTCAGAAACTAAAACTAAACCAAGTTCCAGCAATGGATGTTTCTGGAATGTTAACAGAGATGAGGAAATGAGATGGGAAAAGAGCATTAACTTTATTGGAAGTGATACTTGATGTGAAAACGATGGCATCGTCTTTTCTGCTTTTGAAGAAACCTTCTGCTTTTGAAGAAACCAAACCCAGTGAATTAGCTAGTAAGGACTGCATGAGAAGTTAAATTAAATGTCTTGACTTACATCCAGAATACCTGTAAGTTTACCAAAGTTAGTGCGATGGTATGTAGTTTAACGCATTTACAGGATTGTCGATACTCTTTCTCTGCATCTGTACCATTCAGAGCTCAACAGACCATAAAGTGAAACTTTGTTTGTGGAGGTGATGAAACAGCTTGGAAAGAAGAGAATGAAGGTATTTCACCCATAGTTCCAGATGTTACAAAGATTAGCAGTTTTTAGAACTGGGGTGATGTGAGTTATTTTCCTTAGTTCAGGGAAACAGCAAAAAGGACAAGTTGAAGAATAACGGAGACTGATCTGGTGATGATGATGATATGTGTTTCACAGGCCTTTATAGATGTAGCATCTACATACAGAGAAAGACAGTAGTTATAAAAAAGAAAGTCTGACATCCGGTTAAGAGAGCAACTCTGCAGTGCAACAGTAATGCGCTCAGAATAGTTTCGCTGTTTATTTTTGTGAGGAACGAAATCTTGTAAAAGAAAAAAATGGTAGCATTGTAGATGTAATCATTATGTTAACTGACATTAGTAAGTATACTTTGAAATAATGTGTGCCTCCAGGGTTGAATTGGTGTTATTCTTTGGTGTTTTGTAACATCCACTGACTGCTTGAGTTTCGGTCATTACTTGCTTTTGGGATTCAGGCTCAGTTTTTGATAGATTCATAGTCTAATACTATGCTAACTGCCCGTGCAGGCCATTTTAAGACTTTCCAATTATCCCAGCAGATAAAATTACCCATACCTAGTTCCATCAATACTACCCACAGTACAGTGATTAGCTGTGGGTGAGGTAGTGATTATTTTTAGGGCATGCCACTGAGTATCTATAAGTGCCATATTTGTAGAAAGAACCTTGAGGTACTGCCTCTGTCCTTTTGTAGGACTTAAGTAGTCAACTTTACTGTCCCTTTATGATGTACTGTTTCATAACTCAAGTATGAATTGTGTTTCCCTGATATCCTGAAGTTTCTCCAGAAATTTGTCAAGGTTAAAAATGAGAATGGGTACTTTCGGTAGGCAAAAAATGTCAGTGGCATATGTCCACAGTTTATCCTTGGATTCAGCATCAGTGCAGAAGCCATCATTCATAATTTTCACGTTAATGATGGACTTTAATTAATGATTTCCTGATTTCTTTTTCTGACAGATTTAAAGCAGATTGAACACTTTGTTTTAAATTAGTTTAATAAAAAGCAGTTACAGTGGGCTTTATTAGTAATAACTCAGATGTACTCCTGTTGCATTCCTGTAAGGTCTTTCTGTCTAGCTATTTCATTATTTATAAGCCTAGAATTATTATGAAATTATTGTAACATTATATAGTTGTAGCAGTTCAAATGCTTGAGATTTTCTGTCAGGCTGTATTTTCATCTGGGATTCATAGAAGTAGACTCCTTTCCTGTTTAATAATCGCTTTCTGAACATAGTAAGATGTATTTATAGTTATACCAGTAAAAAAAGTCAAATAGAATGAAGGATAGAGTAGAACATTTAATGTGTTTAAAAACAATCCAACCTCTGGTGCACCCATTTGTTCATATTGTCTTCTGACTTTGATGCCTATACCATTTCATATGCAGTGGCTTTTGTTCAACCTGTGCATACTAGCAGCAGGAGGATAAAGTTATGACCACGGTTTGATTAGCAGTTGAGGTATCTTTTGCAACTAGCAGAGAGGAGAAGGGAATAAAAAGGCTTACAACTACTTGCTCCCCATTTTAGCCTTTTGGAAGGGACTTGTGGGGGCTGCATGACTAAGTACATTCTGTGGTAGAGTAGTAAAGACTGAGGACCACGTAGCAGTGCTGTGTCCTGCAGAGCCTAGACTGCATCACATGTGAGGGTGTGAAGGTGCACATCAGAAGTTCCTTTCAGATTATCGACACGTATGGAGATAATGTAAAAAACATCAGGCCATCCTCTTCAGTTGGCAGTAGACTCTTTCAGGCTCATTCTCCTCCTGCCACACATGCTGTTGCCATTATAGGGGATTATGGGTATCCCCAGCCCACAGGAATTAAACTTGTGTTGAAGTCATACAAGTTTATGGCCTTTAGGAAAAGCAATAGTTCAGGGGAGTCATGCAACTGCAGAAATTATGTCTGACCCAAATAAACCATTAGGAAAAAAAAAACTTTGCAGAACTGCACATAGTCTAATTACTTTCACTTGTAATTCATAATTGGAGCAAGAAAGAAAACATTTCAGAACTTGCCCAGGTGACTTTGGAACATTCATCCAAGAATTTTTTTTCCAGATACTAGGTACCTTTATTGTAATGCTCCATTTTTAATTACTTTCTTATTTGTTTCAGATTTATGTACTTTATGTGGTTTTATGACTGAATTAGAGCTTTTCACAAAGTTGTGCTACAGACTTGCATATCTGAACAATACTGTTTTATGGCAATAAAGGAAAAGTCCCTCAGGGGTTATAAACTACATCAGGCTGCATAAATACTGCTAAATTTGCACTAATGTGTCATTTTGTGTACCACCTAGTTTGCTAAACAGACTGTGATATTAAGCAGTAAAAAGAAGTAAAACAATAGTTACAAGAATCACCTTGTATAGAGAAAGCAGGTTTGCAGACTATTTCCAGGTTTCCTTTTATGTTGCTGCTACCTTTAGGCCCACCACAGGAATAGAACCCCTACAGGACATTATGCAAGTGATCTGCTGTGGCCTGAGGTGTGCTGTCAGGACATGGGACATGAGGGTATTTGTCACATACTAAGCCTCTTGACTGTTTTATGAGAAGCCGGAGATCCAAGCTGTCTTCTCTGAGTAATGAAAAGAGATTCCCTCAAGCAATGAAAACATGCCACAGCTGTTCTGAGAGTAAGTAAAGTCCTTGCAGATAAATGTTACGTTGGAGCAAGCGATGGATCCCATATATTATTGTATTCCTTTTTGGCTGGGCATAGTAAAACAAGATATGGGCTAACGTTTTTCTGACACCAGAACAGTGTCTTGCTCTTGATGTTTTTCTTAATAAGACTTGTATGACATATTTTAATGGCAGAAGAAGATAAACATGTTATTCCGTAAGTGTAAGAAGGAAAATCTGATAAAGTCAAGCATTTGTTGTTCTGTTTATTTTGCTGAGCTGTACCCTCTTACAGATTCGCCTTGAATCCTTGTGTGTGTGTGTGTGTGTGTGTGTGTGTGTGTGTGTGTGTGTGTGTGTGTGTGTGTGTGTTTTATAGGAAGAAACAAGAAGTAATGGGTGGGAGGTTGGCATAATGGTTAAAGAGTTTACCTTACAGACACAAGGTGCAGGGTTTGATTCTCACATGGAGTAATTAGCTAGGCTTAAAGTGGTTCACAAGGGCAGTTAGCCTAGTACTAATCTATGAACCTATGAAATGAGAAACATGCAGTGTCTGATAGATCAGTATTTGTTATATATGCCAGCGTACAACTGTCTGGCTTAGAATTTGTTAGAACTTTAGTGAGAGATAAGTTCATATTCTCGGTTCCTTGTGCCATGCTTAAAGCTATCAGTGAATGTAATACTTCAGACTGTGGAGTGATTCTCTCTCTCCTTTCCCCCCAAGTGCTGCGGTCAAATCTGACCTGGGATACTTCTGAATGCCTAAGAAAATTTAAATAGGATTGAACTTATGAAAAAATTACTTGGCAGTAGCATGAATAACATTTTTATATTGCATGTTGCATTGGTGTTCTTGATTAAAGATGCAGAATGTATTAGTCATTTTATGTTTTCGACCAGGAGGTCAGCAGTGCTTTTGTGTGAAACTTATCGACTGACCAGGAGATTCAGCTGGACAGAACCCATTTTCAGTGGAGGCCTGGTGTGGGGGGGTGTGTGTGTGAAATCTTCACTTCAGACATACAAGATTTTCTAACAAAATGTCTATAGTATTTAAACAAATTGTCTAATGAGGCAGCTACCCATCATATTACAGTTGCTGTTGTAATCAGATACAGTTCTGTCTTACAGGTTCATAGGAAGAACTAGGCTAACTGCCCTTGTAGGCCATTTTTGTGCTTGAATTAACCTTTTCTATTTGGCTACAGATTGGCAGCCGTGGAGATGCAGCGGTTAGCATTGTCGCCTCACAGCAAGAGGTTCTCCGGTTCGATTTTCTGCTGGAGTTCCTTCTCTGCGGAGTCTGCCTGTCCTCCCTGAGGTCAAATGAGTTTTAAAGAAATGCAGTGTTTTTTGTGTGTGTGTGTGTGTGTGTGTGTGTGTGTGTGTGTGTGTGTGTGTGTGTGGTGTCAGGCTGGTAACTCAGCACCGTGAAAACTCCACTGCCAATCACTCTGTGGACCAGTGATCCTCTGTGGTGACCCCCAACAGGAGAAGCTGAAAGACAGCTTTTTATTTGGATAGAGATTGGCCTTACCTAACCCATAGTCAGTAATTGTATATTAACCCTAATGAGAATAACTGGGATCATACCATAGGTAACTTGAGGCGACCCATGCATGGGATAAAGTATTTAGGTGCTGCCTCTGTCCATTTGTAGCACTGGTGTCAGTCTGGGGTAAATATTCTGTTTCCCTTCCATAGATCCAAGCTGTGCTTGAATACGGACAGGGATGAACTTTGTTTTATGTGGATGGGGGAGTCTGTTCGAAAGCAGTAGTACCCTATGTGAGATATACCTGTCCCTCCAAACAATTCTGTTGATATTGCGGAAGAGATTTAGATCCTTAGACTGATTATTTGTGATGCCATTTGACTTGCTGATGTGCAGTAAATCCATCAGTATTGGGTCAGAGAGATGCCTTGTATGCTAGGCAAAGGTCATGTCTTAGCAGTCTGTAGGGCACTGAATGTAGTAGTGACAGAGCTTTGAGTCCATGTAAGACATGTTGTTTATGCCTTGTAGCCTTTTAGTGAGGGATCTGTGTGGGCATACTAGTTGTTGCATGTGTCTGGACAGATGCCTGTCAAAGGGGGCATAGTAGTTGTCGCATGTGGTCTGGACAGATGCCTGTCAAAGGGGGCATTATATTCAATGACTGGCATAATGAGGGCTGCGTAAAGGGGGGACAGTGACATCCCTAGATGTAGACATAATCCCTTTGTTTATAAGTTGCGCAATATAGAAGGACTTTCTTACAATGGTGGACAGGTGGCTTAAATGCCAAGGTCACTGTCAACATACTGGATCATCTCTTAGGGGTGTATTGTTAATGTGGTAGTTCCCTGGGATAGATAACTTCCCAAAAGAAACAGTGATGCATTTTTTGGCATTTAGGTTCATTCTATGATTTTGGAACCAGTTATTTATTTGGGTCAAACCTTCCTGCAGGATGGATAAGTCATTTGGAGATTCAATGACTGCTCCTAGTTTGCAGTCATCTGCAAAGTTATTCAGCCAGAGTCCTTTGGTATTGGCTTTTACTTCAGAAAAGTAGATGCCAAACAAAATGTCTTTGGTTGGTGTTTTAAAAATAAGCAGAGTACAGTCAAGATACGATGTATAATTCTTAAAATGAATTCCTTCAGCTCAGTGCTTGCTTGGCAGGTACCCCTCCCCCTCGCCACGCACACACCTTATCACATTTTATGAGCTTTTCCCAGCTTTGCGAGAAGGTAAGCTGTTAAAATACCATGACGCTTTTCCGTGCAGTGTGGGAGATATCAGCATCTGAGTGGGAAAGTGAAGTCTTAATTTCAGACGTTGCAAGTCGAATGCTGAACGTCCCGCATATTTTTAAAGTACCTAATGTGGACACATTTAGTGTTTGATTAGGACTGACAGCACCATGTCTGAGCACCAGCTGCTCTCCGCACTCACTGGAAACTGCCTGTAAGATAATTTATTTTAGAAACAGAAATACACAGCAATCACTGTACAGGGAGTCGGTAACAATGTGGATAACTAGTGTGTGTCACTGATGGGTAAGTAGCAGATGAAGAATATAATGTGTAGAACATTCCAAAAGTGGCAAATGTGCCTTGAAACATTGTTAATGTTGTAGGTGATCTAAACAAAATGAAAACCAGCAATGTAGTAATTATACTGTACAGTTATTACAGACACAATGTGTGACATTAGCGAATAGAGAAACAACAAAATATGTCAAAGGTAAACTTGGTATTTTATTTGATAGAGTATGGTGATCTGCTTAGGATATACAAGTAGTTAATATGCAAGCACAGTGCCGTTAAAGAAAGAATGTCCAACAACAGGGAATGACCAACAAATAGGTTCCAAGTATGATGTACATGGATGCCAGATGAAATTAGATTATTAAAAGAAAGGCAGGAACCTCAGATCAGCTAATGTAATATGTAGTAGGCTTTATGGAAAGAACAGACAAAGGAAGTGAATGAGTATGAGAGAAGAATGTACGGTTGGAACATCAAGGATCGCTATAATATCACAGAAAACTATGTGTGGAGGACCTAGGGTTGGAACATCAAGGATCGCTATAATATCCCAGAACACTATGTGTGGAGGACCTAGGGTTGGAACATCAAGGATCGCTATAATATCCCAGAACACTATGTGTGGAGGACCTAGGGTTGGAACATCAAGGATCGCTATAATATCCCAGAAAACTATGTGTGGAGGACCTAGGGTTGGAACATCAAGGATCGCTATAATATCCCAGAAAACTATGTGTGGAGGACCTAGGGTTGGAACATCAAGGATCGTTAAAAATATCCCAGAAAACTATGTGTGGAGGACCTAGGGTTGGAACATCAAGGATCGCTGTAATATCCCAGAAAACTATGTGTGGAGGACCTAGGGTTGGAACATCAAGGATCGCTATAACATCCCAGAAAACTATGTGTGGAGGACCTAGGGTTGGAACATCAAGGATCACTATAATATCCCAGAACACTATGTGTGGAGGACCTAGGGTTGGAACATCAAGGATCGCTGTAATATCCCAGAAAACTATGTGTGGAGGACCTAGGGTTGGAACATCAAGGATCGCTGTAATATCCCAGAAAACTATGTGTGGAGGACCTAGGGTTGGAACATCAAGGATCACTATAATATCCCAGAACACTATGTGTGGAGGACCTAGGGTTGGAACATCAAGGATCGCTATAATATCCCAGAAAACTATGTGTGGAGGACCTAGGGTTGGAACATCAAGGATCGCTATAATATCCCAGAACACTATGTGTGGAGGACCTAGGGTTGGAACATCAAGGATCGCTGTAATATCCCAGAAAACTATGTGTGGAGGACCTAGGGTTGGAACATCAAGGATCGCTATAATATCCCAGAAAACTATGTGTGGAGGACCTAGGGTTGGAACATCAAGGATCACTATAATATCCCAGAACACTATGTGTGGAGGACCTAGGGTTGGAACATCAAGGATCGCTATAATATCCCAGAAAACTATGTGTGGAGGACCTAGGGTTGGAACATCAAGGATCGCTATAATATCCCAGAACACTATGTGTGGAGGACCTAGGGTTGGAACATCAAGGATCGCTATAATATCCCAGAAAACTATGTGTGGAGGACCTAGGGTTGGAACATCAAGGATCGCTATAATATCCCAGAAAACTATGTGTGGAGGACCTAGGGTTGGAACATCAAGGATCGCTATAATATCCCAGAAAACTATGTGTGGAGGACCTAGGGTTGGAACATCAAGGATCACTAGAACATCCCAGAAAACTATGTGTGGAGGACCTAGGGTTGGAACATCAAGGATTGCTATAATATCCCAGAAAACTATGTGTGGAGGACCTAGGGTTGGAACATCAAGGATCGCTATAATATCCCAGAAAACTATGTGTGGAGGACCTAGGGTTGGAACATCAAGGATCGCTATAATATCCCAGAAAACTATGTGTGGAGGACCTAGGGTTGGAACATCAAGGATCACTAGAACATCCCAGAAAACTATGTGTGGAGGACCTAGGGTTGGAACATCAAGGATCGCTATAATATCCCAGAACACTATGTGTGGAGGACCTAGGGTTGGAACATCAAGGATCGCTATAATATCCCAGAAAACTATGTGTGGAGGACCTAGGGTTGGAACATCAAGGATCGCTATAATATCCCAGAAAACTATGTGTGGAGGACCTAGGGTTGGAACATCAAGGATCGCTGTAATATCCCAGAAAACTATGTGTGGAGGACCTAGGGTTGGAACATCAAGGATCGCTATAATATCCCAGAAAACTATGTGTGGAGGACCTAGGGTTGGAACATCAAGGATCGCTGTAATATCCCAGAAAACTATGTGTGGAGGACCTAGGGTTGGAACATCAAGGATCGCTATAATATCCCAGAAAACTATGTGTGGAGGACCTAGGGTTGGAACATCAAGGATCGCTATGATATCCCAGAAAACTATGTGTGGAGGACCTAGGGTTGGAACATCAAGGATCGCTATGATATCCCAGAAAACTATGTGTGGAGGACCTAGGGTTGGAACATCAAGGATCACTAGAACATCCCAGAAAACTATGTGTGGAGGACCTAGGGTTGGAACATCAAGGATCGCTAGAACATCCCAGAAAACTATGTGTGGAGGACCTAGGGATGGAACATCAAGGATCGCTAAAAATATCCCAGAAAACTATGTGTGGAGGACCTAGGGTTGGAACATCAAGGATCGCTATAACATCCCAGAAAACTATGTGTGGAGGACCTAGGGTTGGAACATCAAGGATCGCTATAACATCCCAGAAAACTATGTGTGGAGGACCTAGGGTTGGAACATCAAGGATCGCTAAAAATATCCCGGAAAACTATGTGTGGAGGACCTAGGGTTGGAACATCAAGGATCGCTATAATATCCCAGAAAACTATGTGTGGAGGACCTAGGGTTGGAACATCAAGGATCGCTATAATATCCCAGAAAACTATGTGTGGAGGACCTAGGGTTGGAACATCAAGGATCGCTATAATATCCCAGAAAACTATGTGTGGAGGACCTAGGGTTGGAACATCAAGGATCGCTATAATATCCCAGAAAACTATGTGTGGAGGACCTAGGGTTGGAACATCAAGGATCGCTATAATATCCCAGAAAACTGCGTGTGGAGGACCTAGGGTTGGAACATCAAGGATCGCTATAATATCCCAGAAAACTATATGTGGAGGACCTAGGGTTGGAACATCAAGGATCGCTATAATATCCCAGAAAACTATGTGTGGAGGACCTAGGGTTGGAACATCAAGGATCGTTAAAAATATCCCAGAAAACTATGTGTGGAGGACCTAGGGTTGGAACATCAAGGATCACTATAACATCCCAGAAAACTATGTGTGGAGGACCTAGGGTTGGAACATCAAGGATCGCTATAACATCCCAGAAAACTATGTGTGGAGGACCTAGGGTTGGAACATCAAGGATCGCTATAACATCCCAGAAAACTATGTGTGGAGGACCTAGGGCTGGAACATCAAGGATCGCTGTAATGGCAGGAGGAAAGGATGGTGAGAGGAAGAGATGAAACGTGGGTGACTGTAGACATAGTAATGGGTAAAAATGAATTAAAGGATTTGTGATGAGAAAAGGGTTTTGGAAGAAGAGCTGCAAGGATATAGAGTGGGAATTGAACTGAAGATACAGATTTAACATGGAAACTATTAGGGAATCTTGTGAATATTTAACTGTGTCAAATAGCCCCATGGTTGAGATATCTACTGGTTTGCTGAAACTTTGTGGCCATTTTGAAGCTTTGTTTGGAAGTAGGTTTTCTTAAGTTAACAGAAGCATGTTCTGCTGTTTTGCTATAAAGATACTGTGCATTAAATCCCTTTGACTGGTTGTAGGTGGGTTGAATTGTTTTGCTGTATAGATACTGTGCATTTAATCCCCTTGACTCGTAGGTGAGTTGACTTTGTTTTGCTGTATAGATACTGTGCATTAAATCCCCATGACTGGTTGTAGGTGGGTTACTTTGTTTTGCTTTATAGATACTGTGCATTAAATCTCTTTGACTCGTTGCAGGTGGGTTGATTTTGTTTTGCTGTATAGATGTTGTTGTTGTGTCTTTCGGCTTTTCCCGGTTAGGGGTCGCCACAGCGGAACTCCGGTCCGCTAATGATTCGCAGTAGATTTTTACGTGCTGAGTTGCCAGCCCTGACGCACAACCTTCAACGAAGGTACACCCATTCACGCATGTCTCCACACAGAAGACGCTCTAGCTGAGAATCGAACAGGACAACGTCTATCTGTGAGGCGACAACTCTACCCCAGCACCACCACCGCAGTCTGTTTTGCTGTATAGATAGTGTGCATTAAATCCCCATGACTGGTTGTAGGTGGGTTGACTTTGTTTTGCTGTATAGATACTGTGCATTAAATCTCCATGACTGGTTGTAGGTAGGTTGACTTTGTTTTGCTGTATAGATACGTGCATTTAATCCCCTTGACTTGTAGGTGGGTTGACTTTGTTTTGCTGTATAGATACTGTGCATTAAATCCCCGTGACTGGTTGTAGGTGGGTTGACTTTGTTTTGCTGTATAGATACTGTGCATTAAATCCCCGTGACTGGTTGTAGGTGGGTTGACTTTCTTTTGCTGTATAGATACTGTGCATTAAATCCCTTTGACTGGTTGTAGGTGGGTTGACTTTGTTTTGCTGTATAGATACTGTGCATTAAATCCCTTTGACTGGTTGTAGGTGGGTTGACTTTGTTTTGCTGTATAGATACTGTGCATTAAATCCCCATGACTGGTTGACTTTGTTTTGCTGTATAGATACTGTGCATTAAATCCCCAAGAGTGGTTGTAGGTGGATTGACTTTGTTTTGCTGTATAGATACTGTGCATTAAATCCCCGTGACTGGTTGTAGGTGGGTTGACTTTGTTTTGCTGTATAGATACTGTGCATTAAATCCCCGTGACTGGTTGTAGGTGGGTTGACTTTGTTTTGCTGTATAGATACTGTGCATTAAATCCCCATGACTGGTTGTAGGTGGGTTGACTTTGTTTTGCTGTATAGATACTGTGCATTAAATCCCCATGACTGGCTGTAGGTGGGTTGACTTTGTTTTGCTGTATAGATACTGTGCATTAAATCCCCGTGACTGGTTGTAGGTGGGTTGACTTTGTTTTGCTGTATAGATACTGTGCATTAAATCCCTTTGACTGGTTGTAGGTGGGTTGACTTTGTTTTGCTGTATAGATACTGTGCATTAAATCCCCATGACTGGTTGTAGGTGGGTTGACTTTGTTTTGCTGTATAGATACTGTGCATTAAATCCCTTTGACTGGTTGTAGGTGGGTTGACTTTGTTTTGCTGTATAGATACTGTGCATTAAATCCCCATGACTGGTTGTAGGTGGGTTGACTTTGTTTTGCTGTATAGATACTGTGCATTAAATCCCTTTGACTGGTTGTAGGTGGATTGACTTTGTTTTGCTGTATAGATACTGTGCATTAAATCCCCATGACTGGCTGTAGGTGGGTTGACTTTGTTTTGCTGTATAGATACTGTGCATTAAATCCCCGTGACTGGTTGTAGGTGGGTTGACTTTGTTTTGCTGTATAGATACTGTGCATTAAATCCCCGTGACTGGTTGTAGGTGGGTTGACTTTGTTTTGCTGTATAGATACTGTGCATTAAATCCCCATGACTGGTTGTAGGTGGGTTGACTTTGTTTTGCTGTATAGATACTGTGCATTAAATCCCTTTGACTGGTTGTAGGTGGGTTGACTTTGTTTTGCTGTATAGATACTGTGCATTAAATCCCCATGACTGGTTGACTTTGTTTTGCTGTATAGATACTGTGCATTAAATCCCCAAGAGTGGTTGTAGGTGGATTGACTTTGTTTTGCTGTATAGATACTGTGCATTAAATCCCCGTGACTGGTTGTAGGTGGGTTGACTTTGTTTTGCTGTATAGATACTGTGCATTAAATCCCCATGACTGGTTGTAGGTGGATTGACTTTGTTTTGCTGTATAGATACTGTGCATTAAATCCCGTGACTGGTTGTAGGTGGGTTGACTTTGTTTTGCTGTATAGATACTGTGCATTAAATCCCCATGACTGGTTGTAGGTGGCTTGACTTGTACTAAGGAGGACAGCAGCAGATCAAAAAGGTCAGAAGGTCATATACCAGGCCAGTATGTTAAATAACGACCTGGCTTTAATTAAACTGCGGTATGCTGTTAGTTTTGTGAGCTTCACATATTTTCACAGGTCAGCCCTGCAGTCCCCTTCCAGCTGCTTTCTTCTTCGTGCGCCTGTTGACGGTTTCTTTTATCTTATAATTTAAGGTGCACAAGCGGGAGCTTGGGAACTTTTCAGTTATACAGCGACAACTATAAGTTTCTGATGGCATTACTCTGTACTGTAGTGGCTGTCCTGACCTTATAATTAAAAGTGCAAGTGTAGTAACTCTACATCATGCGGTCTAAGTGAAGAAAGAGAGCAATGCCCTTCCAACAGTGACCTCTGCAAGCTTGTAATGTGCTGAATGAGAGCAATGCCTTTCCAACAGTGACCTCTGCAAGCTTGTAATGTGCTGAACGAGAGCAATGCCCTTCCAACAGTGACCTCTGCAAGCTTGTAATGTGCTGAACGAGCAATGCCCTTCCAACAGTGACCTCTGCAAGCTTGTAATGTGCTGAACGAGAGCAATGCCCTTCCAACAGTGACCTCTGCAAGCTTGTAATGTGCTGAACGAGAGCAATGCCCTTCCAACAGTGACCTCTGCAAGCTTGTAATGTGCTGAACGAGAGCAATACCCTTCCAACAGTGACCTCTGCAAGCTTGTAATGTGCTGAATGAGAGCAATGCCCTTCCAACAGTGACCTCTGCAAGCATGTAATGTGCTGCTCCATGTAAGGAGACTTGCCACCTTGTTTTTCCTCTGTATTTTAAATTATTCCGCACTTTATTCAGATTACTCTGTAGGATGTCAGCTATAGAAATGGGGTCGATCAGTCCCCCTTCCCCCACCATAAGTAGTCACTACAACGTGCACCTCACTTAGTACACATACATCACCCAACCTAGGCTACTAGATGTTAATGACCCCAGCACCGTGTAATCACTCAACAGTCAAACAAGTTAATAATAACCTCAAAAAGCCTTTAGCTATAATACAGTCCTACATAACTGGCTGTACCTATGTCAAGCAAAGTGGAAATAGTATTTTTTGCAACTAGAAATCAGGATTCCTTTTCTTTGCATGTACAGTTTCACCAGTGTATGAAATTTTCGTACAGCAGAAATATTGGCTGAGGTCATGTGATACTGGAAGAATTTTCTGCATGCTGGCAATTTTAAACAGTAATCCCTGCTTTTTACATGATATAATTCCATTTCTTTGCATATACATTCCAGATTTGTATGTATGTCGACTCTTTTCTGTTGTATTTTGTACCTTGATTGAAGTACTTTATACGTATGTCTATCTCTGTTTTATTTTATTTGGCTGTTGGCTCAGATGGCTAAGGCTGTGAGCAGTAGTTTTGTAGGTACAGGGTTTGATTCCCTCAGCTGTTTGTGTACTGTCTGACCTTGAGCATGTGACTTAACCAGAGAGTGCTTGTGAGTAACTGGGAATTTGGACCAGGTTCCTCAGTGGTTCTCTGAACTGCAAGTCTAGTAACTACCTATGAAACTAATCCCTGGGATGGACTTGACATAGGTCTTCATGGTGCAGTGTCCTACCCCATTCAGTAAATTTAAATGAAATCTATTGCTGGTAAGGGGCCATTATAAGGCACAGAACACACAGTCCCCCTTTATTATGAAACAGAATTTGCAGTAGATTTTTTTAAGAGAAATGATTCTACTACTTGAAGTCACTGAGAGCTCTGCTGTAGTTACTGTTTGCTTCAGGAAAGCCTTCCTTTCATTAGTTAGCAAATCCCTGTTTCTCCAGTATGTCTGTACTCATGTTACACTTTCCACACTGGCTGCATTCCCAGCCACTTGTATATCATTTAATTTATATCTAAACTAGGAACCCACCCTCTTTTCCTTACAGTCACATCCCTCCTATACATTTGACTTCCACCACTCTGTACCACCCTAGAAACCAAAAAATCCCTACCTTGCTATCATTTTACTCCACCTATCCCAGCTGTAATCAGCAAACAAAATCCCTGGCCAGTAAACTTTAATCTGTATCAATTGCCCTGTAATTCCCTGCCTACCTACCTATATCTCATATTCAGCATTTGTTCCACAATCTACTTTGCTGTCTCATATAGTAAATTACTTAGAGAACCACTACCCTCCCCCCTTCTCTCTTAAATTGCATCCTCATAAGTAAGGGTATCTCATCCAGGGAGAAGGAGGTCATAACATCCCTGTATTCTTCCGTTATAAGGCCCATTATTAAGTACAATTCCCCATTCACCATGTACCTCACAAAGCACATGCAGCAACTGGAGAAATCACAGAGGTTCCTCACCAGGAGGAATCCAGGGCCTCAAAAATCTATCATATACAGACAGGTTAAAAGCCCTATCCTTTTATTCAGTTTCATACAGACTTCTCAGAGGTGACCTCTTTCTGGCATACAAGGCGATCTCTGACTCCCCCTTGATGGGACTGCTGCATATCCACAAGTCAAGCTCCACTCGAATAACCCACACGCACAGCCTCAACCTGGCTTGTGACATCAATAAGACTTGTTGGCGGGACAGATTTGTGTCCCAGAGACTCCCCCGTCTGTGGAATAGACTCCCTGTCCATGTCAAGCAGAGTTCCTATTTACTCCTTTTTAAGTGCAACCTGGATAACTGGATTCTGCTGGACAAGGGCATCGGGTGATGACTTGTCTAAACATGGGGTAAACTATTGGCTAGGTTTATAAGAGCCTCAGGGCCAATAGCCTTCATCAGACAAAGAATTAACTGTTCAACTGCTTGTTTTATATCCTCAGTCAAAAATTTTTTCAATTAGTGACATCATACAACAAAATTAATTGTGTTGAAGGTTAGCTTTAAGAAATGGAACCAGTGATGTACAACCATTTAAGCCTGGATATCTATCAGCATTGAGCTTGATAATCCATCTTTGTTCTCGTCTGGGAAATTTTCTATATTTCTTGCCTCACATTTTATTTATATGATGTCAGAAAAAGAGTGTGAAGGGTTAGTGTAGTTGAACAGTTAATTCTTTGTCTGATGAAGCAACGAAGGTTGCGGGCCACCTCTCCTTTTTACTTTGTTTAAATAAAGACGTTATTGTGTGGTACCCGGTATAGTGTTTTCTCTCATAGCCTAATAATTTCTTATGATCCTTACTTCATAGTCAAGTAGACAGGACCTCTGTTTAACATTTTGTCTGAAAGATGAGAAAAAAAGGAGTGCTGCACCTCCCATTATATATTGCACTGCAATAGCAGCATGGGAAAAAAGTAATCCAACCTGCCTGGTGTAGGAAAAGAACCCAAAGCCTTCTGGTCTTGCAGCTCTTAAGGCAAGCATGCTACCTGTTGAGCTACTGACACTGTGCAAGGACAAAGCAGCAAAGCCTAGAGTGGAAGAACCGACAGTCCCAGACGTCGGATCTTTAGAAGGCTCAGTGGAGCCGGAGGTTTTGCCAGGTGTTTCTTTGGAGTCTCAGGGAGAGACTTTACTGTTACAGGATGTATCCTCGCAGGAAGTAGGCCAGGCTGAGGGGCTTCTCAGGTGGCTGTTCTTCCCTCTCTTCCTAAGGTGGTTAGAGCCTCCCCTTCTGTTTCCAAGGCTTCTTTGAGAGGCAGGCCAAGTTTAACTTCAGTGGGGGTTTCTCCTAGTGCTTCAGGGTCTTTGCCTAAGAAACATATGCTTAAAATGGCAGAGGATTTGATTACTATGATTAGAGGTTCTATGCCCCCTCCTGATAAGAGGCCTAGGGTGGAACCTGAGTTTGAGAGTTTTGAGCAATGTTCGGAGGCTTCTGAGTCTTCGGCTGAAGACTTGCAGGAGTATCCTCCTTATTCTGATTCTGATGTGGATGATTCTACTCCTTCAGCTTCTCCTCCTGAGGATTTTTCATTTTCAGAGACTCTGCATTCCATGAGGGAGCATTTTAAATGGGAAGGTCAAGATTTCTCTGATTCCAGGAAGAGGCTTAGGGAATTCTTGTTTTACCCCAGCATAGGCCTTTAGCTATACCTCCTGTTCTGAATGTGGTGGAAGATGTTTTTGCAGAGGCTTCCCTCAATACTGATTCTTTGCCTCCTGCCCCAGTTAAACCGGATAGGTACTATAGGGTGCCTGAAGCTCATAAGTATCTTTTAAGAGTCCTAGGGCAGACCCGAAACTGTCTCTCAGGGGCCTAAAGGTGTGAAGGCCTCTGTTGTTAAAAATCCTGTTCCTCCTGATAAAGAGGCAAGGGCTTTGGATAGATGGGGAAAGAAAGTGTATACTTCTTCCACTTTAGCCATGAGGCGTTGAATTGTCCGTTTCACATGTTAAAATATCAGAATTATCTCCTTTCACAATTGAAATCTAAGGTGGATGCTCTGGCAGAAGGTATTGAGCTATAAGAGTTGCAGGATTTAGTTCATGTGTCTGAACAGGTGGGTAAACATTCCTTGCAATGTGGTTTTGATGCTGTGCAGGCCTCCTCGAGGGTGGCTGCCACTGGTTCTGTTCTTCGTAGGCATGCCTGGTTGAGAGATCAGAATTTAGCTGAGCATGTTAAAACAAGGATTTTGGATGCTCCTTTGCAGTCTGATGTGTTGTTTGGTTCGCCTGTGGAAGCAGTCTTAAAGAAAATGGAGGACAAGGCTAAGTCTATGCAAACTGTTAAGGATTTTTGCAGGTGCAGCCTCCAAGTTTAGTAGAAATTGGCCTACTAAGGGATGGACTTATCCTGCTTATGATTCCCAGTCTAGGGGTAGGTCTAGGCGTGGTAGGGGCAGAGCTCAAGGTTCTTTTAGGCCTAGGACAGGGAGTTCCCCTGCTCAGACTTCTGGTGAGGGCAGGGGTCAGTCCTTTCGTAAGCAGACCCAATGACCTGCCTTTTCAGCTGCCAGTACATTCTCGCCTGGCAGCACCTTTGGGAGGAAGGCTGTCTCTTTTCAAAGAAAATTGGGATTTAATTACCCAAGACAGATGGGTTCTGGATATCATTCACCACGGTTACAGGTTTTATTTCCATACCATGCCTCCTTTCAAAGGCATGCCAGACATTCCTCCTCTACAAAGACAAGAGGCTCACAAGCAAATTTCTCTGTTGCTCCACATAGGGGCCATTCAGCCAGTTCCTGTGCCAGAAAGGGGCCTAGGATTTTATTCTCGCCTGTTCCTAGTACCAAGAAGGGGAACACGTGGAGGCCAATTTTGGATTTATCTATCCTCAACACTTATCTGGACGTTCCCGAGTTCAACATGTTGGCGTTACACCAGCTTTTACCTCTGCTGGGCAAGGATCACTGGATGGTAACTTTAGATCTCAAGGAAGCTTACCTTCATGTGCCTATAAGACTAAGTTGCAGGAAGTATCTGCGTTTTCGAGCTGGAAATTCTCATTATCAGTTCTCTGCATTGCCCTTTGGCTTATCCACTGCCCAGAGTATTCACAAAGGTTCTAGCTCCAGTGATAGCTTACTTCAGGCTAAAGGAATTCAAATCTATCCTTACTTGGGCGACTGCCTGATTCTAGCTCAAGAAAAGGAAGACCTTCTACAGCATTTGGATTATGTCATAGCAGTGCTAAGATGCCTAGGGTATTCTGTGAACGAAATAAAGTCCAGTCTAGTACCCTCTCAAGACATGTGCTTTCTGGGTGTGAGACTGAATACAGCAGCCCAGATGGCCTTTTAACCCCGGACAAACAAAAGAATCTTTCCAGTTACTTCCATCAACTATCTCTTCAGTCCGGCTGACTGCAAGGACAGTCCTTCAAGCCTTAGGGTTCATGGCATCTTGTATTCTGGTGCTTCCCAATGCCAAACTGCATATGAGGAAGCTGCAATGGTATCTCAAAATGTATGGACACAGCACTGCCAGGATTTGGACACTGTCATTCAAATAATACCTTGCATTCAAAAGGAATTTTGTGGTGGGCTCAGGAATGTCACCTAAACAAGGGACTCTCTGTGACCCGGCCAGAGGCGAGTCAGATTCTAACGACAGATGCCTCAGACATTGCTTGGGGAGCTCATCTAAATGGAAAGTGGATACAAGACAAGTGGCCTGCCAGACTACAGCATCTACATATCAACATGAAAGAGATGTTAGCAGTCCAGTTTGCATTAATGGCTTTCAAGGAGTTACTTCTTCCGGGGCAGGTGTTGATTCTAACAGACAACACAACTGTCATGTGGTACATCAACAAACAAGGGGAACACATTCTTACCCATTGTGCAGGCAAGCAATGATTTTATGGGAGACTGCGCTCAGCTTGCAACTAACTCTTCAGGCAAGGTTTCTGCCGGGAGCACAGAACTCCTTAGCAGATGTGTTAAGCAGACAAATCATGGATCCCCACGAGTGGAAACTGGATCTTCATGTATTTCAAAATTGACAGTGTCATGGGGAACTCCAGACATAGATCTGTTCGCTTCTCCACTAAACCACCAGCTGCCAAAGTTTTGCACAAAGAGGTTTCATCACACAGCTTGGAAAGTGGATGCTCTTTCTTTCAGTTGGAAAAATCTTCATGTGTATGCTTTTCCACCTCTGCCTCTTCTCCCAAAGGTGCTTCTAAAGGTCAGACAAGACAAGCCAAGGATGATTTTAATAGCTCCAGATTGGCCTCGGCAGCACTGGTACCCATTACTGAGGAGTCTGGTAAGGAAGCCTCCATGGCCTTTACCCTTGATTCCACACCTGTTGTCTCAGAGGGACGGTCACCTGCTCAATGTCAAGCTTCAATCTCTTCATCTAACAGCCTGGCATATTCTGTTTTGAAAGACAGCAGGTCTCAACTTCCTCCACAAGTTTTAAATGTGATTATGGAAGCCAGAAGACCTAGTACAAGGAAAGTGTATGAAAAATGGAAGAGATTTTTTATTTTGGAGTGCAGCAAACAATTTGGAGATTTCTGAGCCTAATTTGAGTGTGGCTCTTCAATATCTTACTGAGTTATTGGACAAAGGTTTGTCTTTCTCTTCCATTAAGATTCATGCTGCAGCAATTTCAGCTCACTATGATTGTGACCCACCATTGTTTTCGCATCCTTTGTTCAAGCAATTTCTTAGAGGGGCAAAGAATATAAGACCCCCGTGAGCTCCTACTCCTGCTTGGGATCTCAATTTTGTGTTGGAGAAACTTACTCTACAACCTTTTGAGCCTCGGCTACTGCTGAATTGAAATATTTGTCATGGAAGACTGCTTTTTGTTGGCCATTACTTCTGCAAGAAGGGTTTCTGAGTTGCAGGCCCTTATGGCGGTAGAGCCTTTTTGATTTTTCATAAGGATAGGGTATCTTTACGTACTAATCCTTCCTTTATGCCTAAGGTGGTTTCTAGTGTGGCTTTAAACCAAACTATTCATTTGCCTACTTTTTATGCAGATCCCCAAAATAAAGGGGAAAAGATTTTGCACACTTTAGATGTACACAGGCAATTGCGTTATTATTTGAGCAGGACTAAGGATTTTAGGCAGTCTCAGCAGTTGTTTGTTTCTTTTGCTTTGGGTTCAGGGCAAGCCTGTGTCAAAACAAACTATTTCTAGGTGGATTGGGTTTTGCATTGCATTTTGTTATTCCCATCATGGCAAGGAGATTCCAGCTGGAATTAGGCCTCATTCCACTAGGGCTACTGCCACTTCTACAGCATTTCTAAGGGGTGGCCACTAAGGATATTTTGGAGGCAGCTACTTGGAGTTCAGTGCATACTTTCTCTAAGCATTATCACCTTCCTCTCTACTCTAAGTCTAGGGCTGGTTTTGCCACAGCTATTTTGCAAGGCATGTTGTCAGTTCCTGCTTCCTTATGATTTGCCAGCCTCCCTTACCTCTGCTTTGGGATTCTACCCAATAGTTAGGACTGCAGCAATGTGGAATGAAGTACATAGTACAGTTTTGTACCTACCATAAATGTAGATGTTCGAGGATCCACATTGCTGCAGTCAATTTACCCTCCCTCCTTCCCCTCTGTGTTTAAGGGTGGTTGTGTAGGTGAGGTTATATTCTGGTAATTTTGTATATATTGTACATATTTTTGGTGCAGGTATGTTTGGAATTTTTGGTTTCGGCCTTAGCTTTTCAGGGTCTTCTGACATCTGGGGCAAGAAAAGACTGAGGATATGACGTCGGTCATGCGCATTAGTACCCTGACGTTCTGACGTCAGTCTAATGCGCCCTGACCGACGTCAGCCATATACTTTGGTATTTGGGCCGACTGGACAGCGGACTACCCAATAGTTAGGACTGCAGCAATGTGGATCCTCGAACATCTACATTTATGGTAGGTACAAAACTGTACTATTTGTGTCCCAGAGACTCCCCCGTCTGTGGAATAGACTCCCTGTCCATGTCAAGCAGAGTTCCGATTTACCCCTTTTTAAGTGCAACCTGGATAACTGGATGGGAAACAGAAAATACGTCCCTGGGATTCTGCTGGACAAGGGCATCAGGTGATGACTTGTCTAAACATGGGGTAAACTATTGGCTAGGTTTATAAGAGCCTCAGGGCCAATAGCCTAGTAATTTCTTATGATCCTTACTTCATAGTCAAGTAGACAGGACCTCTGTTTAACATTTTGTCTGAAAGATGAGAAGAAAAGGAGTGCTGCACCTCCCATTATATATTGCACTGCAATAGCAGCATGGGAAAAAAGTAATCCAACCTGCCTGGTGTAGGAAAAGAACCCAAAGCCTTCTGGTCTTGCAGCTCTTAAGGCAAGCATGCTACCTGTTGAGCTACTGACACTGTCATGTGTGTGTGTGTGTCTGTGTGTGTGTCTGTTATATATATATATATATATATATATATATATATATATATATATATATATATATATATATATATATATTACACCTCTCAACCTGGAAACATAAAAAATCTGGACAAGGCTCATGAAAAATAGGTACAAATCTGTACACTGATTAACATCTAATTTGCGTACATAATTATGTAACCCCACCCACTCTAGTGGAATTGTGGGATATCAGTTTTCAAACACAAACTGAAGAACAGACAACCAAAATATGGCACCAGAGTCCCCCTGCAGCTATTCCTGCTATGTTCCTTTTCTTGTAGCTTTATGCAGCCATAAATTAACAGATTCAATGAACTTTGCTACTTAAGGATCAGTTGTCTTCTAAAACAGACCCACTATCAAATTCTGAAAAGGGACATGGGTGCAAGTAAGTGCTCCCAGCTCTGCCATGCTGATTTTTATTGGAATCTTAATTTCATGCCTGTCAACGTAATATACCAAGTTAGCCACTACAAATAAAACTAAAAGTTTTTACAGAGTGATTGCTTCTCTGCCCTACATCTAAGATACGAAATAGTACATACTACGCAACACAGGTGAGGTTGTTCAGTTCATCTCAGCTCAGTAAATATCAAACTTTATCCATGGCATACATGCCTGAATCTGTAGAACATCACTAATGCACAAGCTTCCGTTATGCTTTTTAGACAACCACCTGTGACCCATTTAAAATATTATTTTGAAAACCAAATTACAGCATCTTTACTGCAGTTTAATTAGAAATCTGTCACACTTCCAGCAAAGTAAATAAGCAAACAAATCACTAAATACACTATTCCCCGTGATAAATTAGCATAGTGTCTTCTCTCTGAGCCATAAATAGCAAGCACAATGTTACTTTCCTTCTAAGTTTCCTTATCTTTCAAAAGATAAGCGCCAACAAAGCAATCAAACCCGATGGGTGCAGCTCAATGTGCTTACGTCTGCCATGGTGTTGTCACTTTCATTGCCATTTGCCATCCTGTAGCCTGTTTGTTTGCCTTCATGACATAAATGTTCTAGCTGTAACGTAATTTATATATCAGGGACAGTGACTCAACAAGGTATTGTGCAAGGACTGGTTTTAGTACAAAAAAAGAATTAAGCATGCTAGTTTTCTGAATATGTGACACACCTGTTTATGATATTGCGTTTTGTCCCACAGTAAGAATACTGTAGAAAGAAATTCCGACCGTAAATCAGTGTTATCATTTGTATGAGTTACAAGCACTGGCATTGGTGTCTCTTTCTACAGCACCCATTCACAAATAAAACAAATCCCATTTTATATAAATACAGCTTGGATGGAGCCTGTGTACATAATGCTTTTCGCACATAACAATGTTGAAAATTAAGAGCATCGTCCCTTTTGATTTTTAACTGTATAAGAAAGGAAGACAAGACAAGAAAAATGATTTGCCTAACAATTACACGTCCATACTATACAGTCCCCATATTAGTATCTTGATGTCGTTCAAACTTTTCAAAGACTACACAGAATATGCAGCAGTCATCAAATGAATAATATTGTTGTATTGACTGAGATCAACGCAATCTGTCTATCTGTAGTACACATACACCTCCGTTCCAACTCTGCAGTTACCTTAAAGAAGTTCTGAAGAAAAACGGCAGTTCAAAAGCTCCATTCCCAAACGGTAGTTAATCAAAAGCTCCATTCCCATTCTGAAGCTACTAAAGCTCTTCTTGCTCCGTTCCCAGCTAGTTGCTTCCTGCTCGCATTTGGACCGGCATTCTGAAGCTCCATTCTGTTTCCTGCTCGCAACAACGCTCAAATTAGAGCTGCAGTTGCGGGCAGCTGGAAAAGCTTCCTTCAGCTCAATTCCACCAGGCTGAATGGCCTGGCAGCGCTGACGTCATCGTGCACTTGATGAAATCATCACCGACAGCACAAATTGAAAAGAATTCAAAAATAAAAGGGAAAAAAATCGGAAATGAAAGGGGGCCACTCTGGAATCCATGACACCCCTTTATTTGGACCCCAAAACTCAGTAAAAACAGAGTAAATCGGTATGGTTGGGACTTATGGACACACCTGTTTATGATATTGCATTTTGTCCCACAGTAAGAATACTGTAGCAAGAAATTCCGACCGTAAATCAGTGTTATCATTTGTATGAGTTACAAGCACTGGCGTTGATGTCCCTTTCTACAGCACCCATTCACAAATAAAACAAATCAAAAGCCAGGGTACCTTTTTGGCTGGGCTTGTATAGGCCCCAGGGCCGATAGCCTAGTACCTACCTAAATCCCATTTTATAGAAATACAGCTTGGATGGAGCCTGTGTTACTGTACGTAATGCTTTCCGCGCACAGCAACGTTGAAAATTAAGGGCATAGTCTCTTTTGATTTTTAACTTTATAAGAAAGGAAGATGAGACAAGAAAAATGATTTGTCTAACAGTTACACGTACATGCCATACAGTTCCCATATTAGCATATTCATGTTATTCAAGCTTTTCAAAGACTACAGAGAATATGCAGCAGTCATCGAATGAATAATATTGTTGTATTGACTGAGAGCAAAGCAATCTATCTCTAGCGCGCGCACACACACACACACACACACACACACACACACACACACACACACACACACACACACATACCTCCGTTCCAACTCTGCAGTTACCTTAAAGAATTTCTGAAGCTAAACGGCAGTTACTCAAAAGCACACACCTCCGTTCCAACTCTGCATTTACCTTAAAGAAGTTCTGAAGCTAAATGGCAGTTAAAAAGCTCCATTTCCAAACGGCAGTACAAAAGCCCCGTTCCCAGACGGCAGTTACTCAAAAGCTCCATTCCTATTCTGAAGCTACTAAAGCTCTTCTTGCTCTGTTTCTGACTAGTTGCTTCCCGCTCGCATTCGGACCGGCATTCTGAAGCTCCATTCTGTTTCCCGCTCGCAGTAAAGCTCAAATTAGAGCTGCATTTGTGGGCAGCTGGAAGAGCTTCCTTCAGCTCAATTCCGACTAGCTGGATGGCCTGGCGGCACTGACATCATCGCGCACGTGATGACTTCATCACCGACATCACAAATTGAAAAGAATTCAAAAATAAAAGGGAAAAAAATCGGAAATGAAGGGGTGCCAAAGAATCGTGACACCCCTTCATTTGGACCCCAAAACTCGGTAAAAACCGAGTAAATCGGTATGGTTTTGAGGTGTGATATATGGGTGTGTGTGTGTGTGTGTGTGTGTGTGTGTGTGTGTGTATGTATGTATTTATGTATGTATATATATATATATATATGGGTTCCATAGACTAGATCAAATTTTCACTAATTCGAAATAGTGCATGGAATGCTCACTGCAACGAAAGTGCACTTAATCGAAAGTGCACTTACGTGAAGTTCAGTACAACGAATGGGTGTTGTACTGAACTTCTGTGCAGTACTCACGGACCTTAGGGTTAGGGCACGGGTCATAGTAAGGGGATAGCCCTCCATGACCCTTGCCCTAACCCTAAGGTCTGTGACGACTGCAGTGCAGTGAAGGACATAGCAATGTCCTCCACTATGGTGCGATAGTCACGCACCTTAGGGTTAGGGCATGGGTTAGGGTAAGGGGATAGCTTTACTTACTATCCCCTTACCCTAACTCGTACCCTAACCCTAAGGTCCGTGACTATCACACCATGGTGGAGGACATAGCTTGCTTTTTATGTCCTCCACTGTGCTGCGGTGTTTTCGGTGAAGTGCACTTACGCAAAAGTTCACTTTCGTTAAAGTGAACTTTCGCAGAAGTGAGGCTTCCTATTACAAGTCTGAAGTAGTGAACTTTCGTTCTTGTAATAGGAATCCATATATATTTTTAGACAGACACACACACACACACACACACACACACACACACACACACACACACACACACACACACACACACACACACACACTGGTACTTTTCAGCAAAAAGCACCCCAAGTAGAAAATCTTACTTGTAGGACAGTCCTTAAGACTGACTTTTATATTAAAGAGTAGTTCAACTGTAAGTAAGTACTGCTACAAAACTTTAGGTGGGTATAACTTCCCTATCCTACTAACCTAAACACTATGGAAGAAACTTTAGACAGTACTCTGCAGCTAACACCAAAAAAGAAAAATAGTCACTTATTTAAACTGCCTGTCCGGCAGTTAACAGAGGATTAAGCTATGAACCTGTTAACAGGCTAGTTCTGGAGGTACAGGGTTTGATTCCTTAATCATCATTTGCGTACTGTGCCCCCTTGGACAAGTCACTTAACCAGATAGTGCTTTGGGATAACTGGGATTTGGGATAGTACCCCTAATGGTGTCTGGACTACATGCCTAGTAGTCACTTGTGTAACTAGCATGAGAGACTGTAACTTAGAGCTATTGGGTCCACGACATAACCAAATCATCAGATCTTTCCCTGTCTCCATCTTTGCATGTCTCTCTCTCTTTTTGTGGCCTTTCCTATATGGTCTCTACTCCCACTAGATATAATCCATCATATAACAACTACTACCTATTTACAATAAGTATGCCAATCAGATTCTACAGTGTTACCTGTCAGCCTAACTCACTAAGTGACCAGAATCCTAATTCTGCTACCATCAGTTTTAGAACACCAAAACGTCTCCATAAGGAAATGCAGACTAGAACCTTCCTCCAAATTCACAGAAAATGAGCTAAAAACAGACCAGCAAAACATAAGCCATGTTTCCCTTTACCTCTTTTATTAATTTGATTAATTTATATTTGTAATCCAGGGTGGAGCTTTGATCCTTTAGCACCAGAAAAAGCCTACACATACTATCAACTAGCATAAAAGCTCGGCACTGTAATGAGTACCCCTCTCACTCTTTTGTTTTTACGGTGTTAGACCAGATTATTCCTGATATTAAAGGTGGCCCTTATCAATTACTTTTGGAGCGTCAAGAGTTGATATGGCAGTTGAATCTTTATTCATACAAGACCCCAGGTTTAAATGAAAAGGTGTCTATGACATGTATTTTGAAATTGAGAAGCTTAACACGTTAGGATGAGTTTATGTTTAAAAGTATTGTTTGAAAAAGAAGGATGTGGTTATGTTTATTTACATAATGTCACTTCTTTTTTCAGGTTTAGTATTTGCTTAGTGTACGTGGAAAAGGAAAAATTAATTGTGTTTTTATTAAGTTGTTTAGTAACTTTGTAATATATGTTTTTACTTGCATGTGAGGATTGATTTTATGCATTTAGTAATTTTTAAGTAATTGTCTCGCAAAGTCATTGGATTTGGTAATGACTCTGAGCACATGATTAATTAGTGTTTAAGCTGTGTATGGTTTTCTTGGTTTTGTCTGAGGAACTTTGGCTATTTCAGCTGAACGAAAAGCATAATTCAGTAAATTGTGAGCTTGACGTTTTATTTTTGTTTTGAGTTCAGTTCTTGGTGCTCTGGTAGCATTTCCTTTTTTGCTTTTTTTAGTAGTTTCTTCTTGTAGCCTTGTTTAACTGTTTGACTTATGAATATGCAGGAGCTTCATAAGTGTTTGGTTTGTGGATGCCTTTTAAACCAGGCTTAGATCACCCCTCATCAATCTAAAGGGGACTGAGTAGAGGGAAAGGGCTTTAAGGCACGGTGCATACGGTAAGTTTGCTACATCTTGTACTCTTTTTGTAATGAACCTCTGAGGTTGCTTTAGTTGCTGCATATGCCTGATCAGTTGCATAGCGAAGGGAACATTGTACTCTGATTGGTCTGATAAGGACGGAATACAGTAGGATAATGACCACTTTGGACCTAGATGCCGTACATTTACTTATAAGATGTGCAACGTAAAAGGATTTCATCACTGTGGCCATGTAGTGGTCGAAGGTAAGGCTACTGTCTATGTACATACCCAGATCCCTTACCACTGGGTTGAAACTTAGGGGTGTGTTATCAACATGGTAATTAGCCAGGATGGTTGACTTCCCAAAAGATACAGTTATGCATTCCTTAGCATTGATTTTAAGACGATGGCTTTGGCATCATTTGTTAGTCAGATGTAGGGCTTTTTGAAGAATGCTAGTCTCTGTAGGGGAGTCTATGATAACCCCCAGCTTGCAATCATCTGCTAACTTAGCATTAACATATTATATCTGTTATATTTTAGTAACATATATCTGCATTATAGCATTAGCATACCGTATAACTTCAGAGTTCGTCTCCATTTCAGAGAAATAGGTGCCAAAAAGGAGTGTTATTGACTTTTGATTACTGGGAAAGTCTTAACTGGGTAGGTGCCCATTTTCAGAGGAGGCCAGGGGAGAAAGACTCCAGAATATTACAAAAATATTTTAAGAACAATAATTTTACAATCCTCAAAAATAATACTATAAAAATCGACAGTTTAAAAAATTGTATCAAGTTAGACATATGAAAACATTAGTTAAGAATACCTATAAGTTACTATTATGTAGTGTACATATGTAAATGAATAATTGCGTAATCTAAATTAAATTTTTTATTATATTTTTATTTGTTAACTGGGTAGAATACAGATCAGAATGGACCATTCTTGGGCTTACCCTGGTGAAAACATGACAGACATTTGAATGTCAGAATATAAAAAGGTATGCATCCATGTATAAATATGAGTAAGGAACATGCAATCCAACGCACATCTGCTAAACTAATCCCAGCTCTTATTAAAATAATATATACATTATGTACAAGGGGGGGTGCAAGTGTAAAGAAGTGGAAAATAGGGGGAGAGTATGAAGAAGAACAGAGGGCTAGAGAGTTACATTTTAAACATTCCTTGGAACAAGTGACATACTGCTTGTATTATGATGTATGTTTGATGTTCACTGTTGCCAAACAACCACACTTGTTTCTTCTGGGGCTCTGAAGTTTATAAAATTCTGTTACCACTTCCATGGAAAACTTTGTTCAAACTTGAAAATACCATGATACAGATCAGTTAGTCTGAATATTCTGTTATTTGCACAACATTGTAAATGGCGTAAATTCACTTTTTAATATTCTTTGCATGATCTGCTCCATTTCTGTGCAGTGTTGTCACTTTTTAATATTCTTTGCATGATCTGCTCCATTTCTGTGCAGTGTTGTCCCTTTTTAATATTCTTTGCATTATCTGCTCCGTTTCTGTACATTGTTGTCACTTTTTAATATTCTTTGCATGATCTGCTCCGTTTCTGTGCACTGTTGTCACTTTTATTTATTTATTTTTATTTTATTTTACATTTGTTGACCGGGCTAGTCTAGCTGGATATATGACCATTTTCAGTAGAGGCCCAGGGAGAAAAGCTCCAACAGTCATTACAAGTTAAATAGAAAATAGGAAATACAAGATTAAAATTTATAAACAGAGCTAGTTAATGCACATAATACACAAATATGATAGGAGCAAAAACCAAAAGTGTAATCATATGATGTATTAAAAACAAAAAGGTTTTTTTTTTTATTATGAAATATTTTAATATTCTTTGCATGATCTGCTCCGTTTCTGTACAGTGTTGTCACTTTTTAATATTCTTTGCATGATCTGCTCTGTTTCTGTGCAGTGTTGTCACTTTTTAATATTCTTTGCATGATCTGCTCCGTTTCTGTGCAGTGTTGTCACTTTTTAATATTCTTTGCATGATCTGCTCCGTTTCTGTGCAGTGTTTTCACTTTTTAATATTCTTTGCATGATCTGCTCCGTTTCTGTGCAGTGTTGTCACTTTTTAATATTCTTTGCATGATCTGCTCCGTTTCTGTGCAGTGTTGTCACTTTTTAATATTCTTTGTATGATCTGCTCCGTTTCTGTGCAGTGTTGTCACTTTTTAATGTTCTTTGCATGATCTGCTCCGTTTCTGTGCAGTGTTGTCACTTTTTAATATTCTTTGCATGATCTGCTCCGTTTCTGTGCAGTGTTGTCACTTTTTAATATTCTTTGCATGATCTGCTCCGTTTCTGTGCAGTGTTGTCACTTTTTAATATTCTTTGCATGATCTGCTCCGTTTCTGTGCAGTGTTGTCACTTTTGAATATTCTTTGCATGATCTGCTCCGTTTCTGTGCAGTGTTGTCACTTTTTAATGTTCTTTGCATGATCTGCTCCGTTTCTGTGCAGTGTTGTCACTTTTTAATGTTCTTTGCATGATCTGCTCCGTTTCTGTGCAGTGTTGTCACTTTTTAATGTTCTTTGCATGATCTGCTCCGTTTCTGTGCAGTGTTGTCACTTTTTAATGTTCTTTGCATGATCTCCTCCGCTTCTGTGCAGTGTTGTCACTTTTTAATGTTCTTTGCATGATCTGCTCCGTTTCTGTGCAGTGTTGTCACTTTTTAATGTTCTTTGCATGATCTGCTCCGTTTCTGTGCAGTGTTGTCACTTTTTAATGTTCTTTGCATGATCTGCTCCGTTTCTGTGCAGTGTTGTCACTTTTTAATATTCTTTGCATGATCTGCTCTGTTTCTGTGCAGTGTTGTCACTTTTTAATATTCTTTGCATGATCTGCTCCGTTTCTGTGCAGTGTTGTCACTTTTTAATGTTCTTTGCATGTTCTTTTCCATTTCTGTGCAGTGTTGTAAAGTATTCTAAGCAAGAGATGTAGAATGTATTTATACATGCAATATAGAAAACAAGTAATCTCCATGGTATCCCAGAAGTCTCAAAACAACACACTAAAGTGTAGTGGGTCCAAAAACAAAACATTGTAAGAAACTTCTGTGTGTGGAAGATTTTCAGTCCATATATTTCTAGTTATTCACTGTATATTAATCAGATCAGACAATAGTAGTAGAAGTAGTGAACGTAAACTTGTCTTAAGTCAAAACAAAACAAAAAAATAATAATAGAATATATGTAATTGTACAGCATTACTAAGTATTCGAAAGTAATCCAGGCAAGGCAGGCAGTCTGTTTCAGTCAAAAATCCAGACAAGCGATCCAAGTAAAACAAAAATAGAGTAATAATTTCCTCACAAGCATTCTAAATATATATATATATACTTTTTATCAGGCATGGGAGTGGTTTATTGTGCTGTAAAACAGTGTTATTGGTACACATGTTAAATTCACATAAATAGTTACAACCACCTGCTCCCACAACATTTTTGACAAAGTACTGTGTAAGATTTTTTTTTAATCTGCCAACTTCTTCTTATATTCCTAAAACTGTTCCCTCTAGTATTTGCTGAACACCTGGGGATTTTTGTTTTCTGAAGTTTGTTTGGAGCATAAAAAATGCAAACACTAGCAAAAATCTTAAAGCTTCTGGACTTTTTGCATGTTTGGGGACCATACAAATATCCTTCCAATGTTCTTTTGTGCATTGCCTTTCCATTCTTTTTTTCTAGAGTTTTGTAAGCTCTATTTGCGCAACATTGTAAATAGTGTAGATGCACTTTTTAACACTCTGCATATCGCTTGGTTAATTTGCATGTGTTAGTGTACAGTATTTAAGCAAAAACTGTTGCATGTTTGGGCTCCTTTGTAAATTTTTTCCATTCTTTTAATCTTTTCTAAGCTCCTTTGATTCTTAGCGTTACTGTGGAATATTTTAGTTACCCTACTAAGAACAGCTTCTGTTCTTGACTCAGTCAAAAACTCAACCAGAGTTGGTCTTTTACCTAGCACTGCCATATCCCTTTCTCTCTGTCCATACCTTGTTATCAATCCCTGGGAGGGAAAGCAATCTCCAACATGCTATCCGGACCTCTGCCTGGCCTTTTCTCGCTCTTTTACCTTTTTTCTCTAGTTATTTGCTTTGCGGGAAACATATATATCCTGTTGACCTACCCTTGCTATTCTTGCTCATTATTCATATGCTACCCTTGTTATTCTTGCTCGTTATTCATATGCTACCCTTGTTATTCTTGCTTGTTATTCATATGCTACCCTTGTTATTCTTGCTCGTTATTCATATGCTACCCTTGTTATTCTTGCTCGTTATTCGTATGCTACCCTTGTTAGTCTTGCTCGTTATTCATATGCTACCCTTGTTATTCTTGCTCGTTATTCATATGCTACCCTTGTTAGTCTTGCACTTTATTCATATGCTACCCTTGTTATTCTTGCTCATTATTCATATGCTACCCTTGTTATTCTTGCTCATTATTCATATGCTACCCTTGTTATTCTTGCTCGTTATTCATATGCTACCCTTGTTATTCTTGCTCGTTATTCATATGCTACCCTTGTTATTCTTGCTCGTTATTCATATGCTACCCTTGTTATTCTTATTGCTATTCGTATGCTACCCTTGTTAGTCTTGCTCGTTATTCATATGCTACCCTTGTTATTCTTGCTCATTATTCATATGCTACCCTTGTTATTCTTGCTCGTTATTCGTATGCTACCCTTGTTAGTCTTGCTCATTATTCGTATGCTACTCTTGTTAGTCTTGCTTGTTATTCGTATGCTACCCTTGTTATTCTTGCTCATTATTCATATGCTACCCTTGTTATTCTTGCTCATTATTCATATGCTACCCTTGTTATTCTTGCTCATTATTCGTATGCTACCCTTGTTATTCTTGCTCGTTATTCATATGCTACCCTTGTTCTTTCTCGTTATTCATATGCTACCCTTGTTATTCTTGCTCGTTATTCATATGCTACCCTTGTTGTTCTTGCTCGTTATTCATATGCTACCCTTGTTATTCTTGCTCGTTATTCATATGCTACCCTTGTTATTCTTGCTCGTTATTCGTGTGCTACCCTTGTTATTCTTGCGCATTATACATATGCTACCCTTGTTATTCTTGCTCATTATTCATATGCTACCCTTGTTATTCTTGCTCGTTATTCATATGCTACCCTTGTTATTCTTGCTCATTATTCATATGCTACCCTTGTTATTCTTGCGCATTATACATATGCTACCCTTGTTATTCTTGCTCATTATACATATGCTACCCTTGTTATTCTTGCTCATTATTCATATGCTACCCTTGTTATTCTTGCTCGTTATTCATATGCTACTCTTGTTATTCTTGCTCGTTATTCATATGCTACCCTTGTTATTCTTGCTCGTTATTCATATGCTACCCTTGTTCTTTATTCGTGTGCTACCCTTGTTATTCTTGCTCGTTATTCATATGCTACCCTTGTTATTCTTGCTCATTATTCATATGCTACCCTTGTTATTCTTGCTCATTATTCGTATGCTACCCTTGTTATTCTTGCTCATTATTCGTATGCTACCCTTGTTATTTTTGCTCATTATTCATATGCTACCCTTGTTATTCTTGCTCGTTATTCATGTGCTACCCTTGTTATTCTTGCTCGTTATTCATATGCTACCCTTGTTATTCTTGCTCGTTATTCATATGCTACCCTTGTTATTCTTGCTCGTTATTCATATGCTACCCTTGTTATTCTTGCTCGTTATTCATATGCTACCCTTGTTATTCTTGCTCGTTATTCATATGCTACCCTTGTTATTCTTGCTCATTATTCATATGCTACCCTTGTTATTCTTGCTCATTATTCATATGCTACCCTTGTTATTTTTGCTCATTATTCATATGCTACCCTTGTTTTTCTTGCTCATTATTCATATGCTACCCTTGTTGTTGCTCGTTATTCGTATGCTACCCCTGTTATTCTTTCTCGTTATTCGTATGCTACCCTTGTTATTCTTGCTCATTATTCATATGGTACCCTTGTTATTCTTGCTCGTTATTCATATGCTACCCTTGTTGTTGCTCGTTATTCGTATGCTACCCTTGTTATTCTTTCTCGTTATTCGTATGCTACCCTTGTTATTCTTGCTCATTATTCATATGGTACCCTTGTTATTCTTGCTCGTTATTCATATGCTACCCTTGTTGTTGCTCGTTATTCGTATGCTACCCTTGTTATTCTTTCTCGTTATTCATATGCTACCCTTGTTATTCTTGCTCGTTATTCATATGCTACCCTTGTTATTCTTGCTTGTTATTCATATGCTACCCTTGTTATTCTTGCTCGTTATTCATATGCTACCCTTGTTTTTCTTACTCATTATTCATATGCTACCCTTGTTGTTGCTCGTTATTCATATGCTACCCTTGTTATTCTTTCTCGTTATTCGTATGCTACCCTTGTTATTCTTGCTTATTATTCATATGCTACCGTTGTTATTCTTGCTCGTTATTCATATGCTACCCTTGTTATTCTTGCTCGTTATTCATATGCTACCCTTGTTATTCTTGCTCATTCATATGCTACCCTTGTTATTCTTGTTCGTTATTCATATGCTACCCTTGTTATTCTTGCTCATTCATATGCTACCCTTGTTATTCTTGTTCGTTATTCATATGCTACCCTTGTTATTCTTGCTCATTATTCATATGCTTCCCTTGTTGTTCTTGCTCGTTATTCGTGTGCTACCGTTGTTATTCTTGCTCGTTATTCATATGCTACCGTTGTTATTCTTGCTCGTTATTCATATGCTACCCTTGTTATTCTTGTTCATTCATATGCTACCCTTGTTATTCTTGTTCGTTA
This sequence comes from Protopterus annectens, assembly GCF_019279795.1. Lineage (NCBI taxonomy): Eukaryota > Metazoa > Chordata > Ceratodontiformes > Protopteridae > Protopterus > Protopterus annectens. The sequence continues at coordinate 34,734,099 of NC_056748.1, forward strand.
TTCATATGCTACCCTTGTTATTCTTGCTCATTATTCATATGCTACCCTTGTTGTTCTTGCTCGTTATTCGTATGCTACCGTTGTTATTCTTGCTCATTATTCATATGCTACCCTTGTTATTCTTGCTCATTATTCATATGCTACCCTTGTTCTTGCTCATTATTCATATGCTACCCTTGTTATTCTTGCTAGTTATTCGTATGGTACCCTTGTTATTCTTGCTCGTTATTCACGTGCTACCATTTTGTATATCCTACAGCATCATTTTTGAGATACAGGGAGACCGGTTCCATTCCACATTGCCTAGGATATAAAATTAAGTGCGAGACTAATGAATGTTCTGCAAACAGACTGGTGCATATCCCTGTCTTGTACTCCATGCAGTAGGCAGGAGGGAATTGTTTAAAAAAAGTACAGCCTGCAGAGGGCATTACTTTAGGGAAACTTCAGCCTCTGTTGTCAAGTGCATCTAGGCCCTAGTAAAGTCAGGAAGTGCCACTTTTTTCTGCACCAACTTTTCTTTTAATTATTTATTTGAATTTGTTATTAAAGCAAGTGTAAAGGAAAAAAAAGGGAAATGTGTACTTAGTTGAAAAGAGAATGTAACAGTTATCCTAAATTATAGTATTAAATAGATGGTGTATCTCTTAAAAGTATAGTCTAATCAAAAATGTTTCTAACTTTGCAAAGTAAGTTGTTGTCAATCTGCAGAAGAGGCAGAAACAGATTTCGAGAATTCTTTATAAAACATTATTCTGTTAAAGAAAATAGACTAAAATGAAGGATTATTGAGAAGGTAGCCCGCGGTCGAGTGACGTTAAAGACATGCAGGTAGGTGCGTGAGTGAATGGGTGTGCCTTCTTTGAAGGTTGGGCATCGGGCTGGCAACTCGGCGCCATAAAAATCCACTGCCAGTCATTAGCGGACCGGAGTTCTGCTGTGGCGACCCCTAACCGGGAAAAGTCGAATGACAATTTATTTATTGAGAAGGTAGCTGTCTGTTGATCCCTTAGTCTTGTAACAGGCTGCAGTCCTGCATGATGTAGTATTGACCATATTCAGTCGCTTCTCATCTGCCACTACTCTAATGGAATGTCCAGATCCCATGCATTTGGCATTTAAGAAGAACTCTGGATCAGTTTGAGCCCTAGAGATTCCACCTAAGACTTTGTCTCTGCCCCTTTAGGGAGAACCTCCCAAAACTGCCATCCACGGTTTCCACTAATTAGAATTGCTAATTATGCATTTTCACTGAAGCCTTATGCTCTAAACTAACTGGGTGATATTTGGCCTTTGGTGACTTGGACGCCTCTTTAATCGTATGCAAATTTTGCAACATTTCTGTTCTGGAACTGCATAAACTCATTTGTAGAAATAGACCAAGTCCAGCCCCCATAGTTCCTTTTAACAGTTCTAGTCCACCATAATTACAAGGAAGCAATTATTAACCAACCATCTCCCCACCCCTGTAATAGATCTTTAAATAAATAATTTACATTTTTCAACCCATTACATGTGCATGTTTGTAGCAGAGCAGGGAATTTGTCATTTATCTTGTATTTTTCTTCTCATTTAATTTGATTAATCCATATTGCCAAGAAATCAAGTTGTTGCATGCAGACAATATGTGGGTGCATGACCTTACTCAGCTTAGTGCAGTGAGGGTGCGTAGCCTTACTCTGTTTACTGAATTGTGGGCACATGGCCTTACTCTGCTTGTCAAGATGAAGGTGCATGACCTTACCCTGTTTACTGAAGTGTGGGCTCATGGCCTTTCTCTGTTTACTGAGATCTGGGCTCATGGCCTTTCTCTGTGTACTGAGATGTGGGCTCATGGCCTTTCTCTGTGTACTGAGATGTGGGCTCATGGCTTTTCTCTGTGTACTGAGATGTGGGCTCATGGCTTTTCTCTGTATATTGAGATGTGGGCACATGGCCTTTCTCTGTGTACTGAGATGTGGGCTCATGGCCTTTCTGTGTGTACTGAGATGTGGGCTCATGGCTTTTCTCTGTATATTGAGATGTGGGCACATGGCCTTTCTCTGTGTACTGAGATGTGGGCTCATGGCCTTTCTCTGTGTACTGAGATGTGGGCTCATGGCTTTTCTCTGTATATTGAGATGTGGGCACATGGCCTTTCTCTGTGTACTGAGATGTGGGCTCATGGCCTTTCTCTGTGTACTGAGATGTGGGCTCGTGGCTTTTCTCTGTATATTGAGATGTGGGCGCATGGCCTTTCTCTGTATACTGAGATGTGGGCGCATGGCCTTTCTGTGGTTACTGAGATGTGGGTGCATGGCCCTTCTGTGTTTACTGAGATGTGAGTGCATGGCCTTCTCGGTATACTGAGATGTGGGCACATGGCCTTTCTCTGTATACTGAGATGTGGGCGCACTTACTGAGCCCACCTCCCTGGAAATGTTGCAGTGGAACTGTTATATGCTGACGTCAATCTTTCTCTCTCTCCCTCCCTCCTTCTCCCTTTCCCTCTATCCTACATGAATTCCTCCATCACTGTGCCAACCATTTGTGCCAGCCTTGGAGGTCTGGGCTGCACTTTTACTTGTTTCCTGCTGACTACAAAGCTTGCCCATCAGCCACACCACTGACACCCAAATCACTGAAATGACCCTTAAGGCCTACCACCAGCTTATATAACAAAATGTTGATAGAGTGGATCCAGAGAGGTTTTGAGGCAACACTATTACCCTTTCACTCTGTTAATTCTGTCACTTATCGGATGTTGAGCAACACTCTGACATCTCCAGCTTAACAGTGTGAAACTAGCCCCCCTCTTTAAATAGCTCAAGTAAACTTGCACCATTTGTATTTGGTCTCATCAGAGTTCTCCCTTTCCATGTCCATAATTGTCACAGGGGTAACTTCACTGATATGCCACCATCTGGAACATTGGATACCATATGTGATACACATATAGTCGTTTTTTACCATTGAGTGGGAGACTCACCAAGGCTATTTGACTTTTAAAGGTTTCATTACTGCCTTGAAAAGTCAGATGTCCATCTCCTTCCTGCTCAGATGCACAGTCAAATTTTCATGTAAACTTCACAGTAACTTTTACATTCTTCAGTGAAGCTTCCCTGTGCAGTTAGAAAACAGAGTAACAGATCCTTGTACATGTAACTTAATAAAGCAAACTGCTTTTAACTGGAGCAGAGAGAAACAGCTTCCAAACTTTAGCCAGTTTAAATGTAAGTAGGCGGCACAGTCACTTGTGCTGATTTGGATTAGCAGTTTAAATGCAAGTAGGCTGCACAGTTACTTGCACTGATTTGGATTAGCAATTTAAATGTAAGTAGGCTGCACAGTCACTTGCGCTGATTTGGATTAGCAGTTTAAATGTAAGTAGGCTGCACAGTCACTTGTGCTGATTTGGATTAGCAGTTTAAATGTAAGTAGGCTGCACAGTCACTTGCACTGATTTGGATTAGCAATTTAAATGTAAGTAGGCTGCACGGTCACTTGTGCTGATTTGGATTAGCAGTTTAAATATAAATAGGCTGCACTGTCACTTGCTCTGATTTGGATGATCACTTTTAAGTTTCTCTTTTGTTCAGCTAGGGAGTTAGAAGTTATGATTTCCCCATTGATAGTTACAGGGAGAAATGGTACTACATTCAGAATCTAACAGAGTGGATAGTAAGTTGCTACCAGTGTTTTTGCTTTCTTTTACCAGCTCACACTAGCAGATGTGCTGCAATTCTTACTAGAACTCCCACTGCAGTTTACTTCATTGTCTCATTTTCTGTTAGATGTCTTGTTTTACAATTAATGGCTTTAGAAGGTATGCTGGGGTTAAATTAGGACCAAAAATGTAATGAACACATGCAGTGATATATGAAAGAATGAGATTAGTGTGTCCTACAAATGGATTGTTGCACATTTGTCCAGTTAAGATTGGTAGTGGCTTTTCATTGTTTTCTTCGAATGTAGAAAGGCACCATCTTTTGACTTAGCATTTCTGCCTTGCTTCATAGGAATCCCCAGTAGTGTGCTCGATTTCCCCTCAGCAAAAGTTACATCCTGTGTCTTGGCCAACCTCCAATCAGCCCAAGACTGTCTCGTTGCCCTACACTGTGAGACCCTGCGTCGGTGGAACACTGACGTGCTTTCAGCTACACTAGTTCCCCTCAGCAAAAGTTACATCCTGTGTCTTGGTCACCCTCCATTCAACCCAAGGCTGTCTCGTTGTCCTGCACTGTGAGACCCTGAGTTGGTGGAACACTGAAGTGCGTTTAGCTACACTAGATCCCCTCAGCAAAAGTTACGTCCTATGTCTTGGCCAACCTCCAATCGACCCAAGGCTGTCTCGTTGCCCTGCACTGTGAGACCCTGCGTCAGTGGAACACTGAAGTGCTTTCAGCTACACTAGTGTATGTTAGAGTTGTATTTAATCTGTCCTACAAACTGAAGACGGTTTCCCCTTTCACTGTATGCGTGCACACTACTGGTCCTCCCCCCTCCCCCCATTTCTCTCTTCCTATAGTACTCCTAGGTCAATTACTTAAAACTACTTTCTCCTGAAAAAAGTTTACCTATTTACCTGCAGCCCATACTTCTTTTGCTTTTCCCTGCAGAAGTGGTCGTCCTTTTCACCACTCTGTACTAGATTAGAAGTATAACATTTGTAGTTATTAGGTAAATACTGCACAACACTGACCTGCAATTAACTTAGCTTGGTTTTCCTGTTTTCTTTTTAGCAGCTGGCTTAGTCCAGTTTTTCTGACTCTCAACCTTGCATTACTTTGTGTCAATCCCTTCCCCACCATGAACCTGCACACCTCCCCACCCAGTCCTGCTTAATTACAGAGGTATCAAAAATCCTGATATAGAAAGGCACCATCTTTTGACTTAGCTTTTCTGCCTTGCTTCATAGGAATCCCCAGTAGTGTGCTTGCATGCAATTTGCCCACTGCCCTCTAGGTGGCTCCATACTATTAGTGCATCCAAGTGCCCCACCTGCCCACTAGGTGGCTCTATACTATTAGCTTTAGGGTCTCTGAATCCCTTTACCTCTTCTTCATCGAATCCCTCTAACACGGTTCTTTTTCATCTCTTTGTTATTGTTCTGTCTCACACTGTGGTCCCAGTATAACCATAGAAATATTTCCTTATATCACTCTGCTATAATCCCACTTATTTTTTTAAGCCTCTTACCTTCTTATATGTCTCAACACACTTACCTTCAGACTTCAGCACTCCACTGATTGTTCTCTTCGATCTTCTTCTGGCTCTACCCGCTCCATTCACCCTGCAGGCTCACTCCACTCCCTTACCCTACCACCCAATTTCCACCCGCCCCCAGGTGTCCTACACTTATCACCTTGCCACTCCCCCTCATCGGACGCCACTCCCACTCATCAGAATCAGTCAGCGTTACCAGTCACTCACAGGACCCAGCCCTATTACTCCAACTCTCTCCAGTCTCTCACTATATGGAAATTATAAACACCCCAACTGTATTTTAAACAAGCATTACTCAAATACCCCTACAATGCCTCCACATACTTTTAATAAATCTTCAAATTCAAAGGCTATTTACTGCCTAATACCGCCACTTATAATTCTCTATCTTCTTACAGCCTATGAATACCAACCCCTCTCTTGCATGCACTACCCTAGAACCCAGACCAGTACTACTAGTCAGCCACATAATTCTAACCAACCACTACCTCACCTCTCATCAAACTCTTCTAATGCAAAAACTCAACATCCCATTCATGCTTCATATACTAAACCTAGAACTAAATCCTACCACAAACTCTTATTAAAACTCCAGAAACTTGCTATTAGATTACTACCTAACCTCCATAGTGGATGATGACATCCACCTTAACCCAGGTCCAACCCCACCTGTTACCATCAGCCCCACAAATAACACCCATACTAGCCTACGAAACTCAAATAATGCCCCCAACTCGCTCCTAGTGTGTCACCTAAACATTAGAAGTATAAACAAGAGAATTCACTACTTACATGCCCTCCTAGATATCCACTCCCCTGATACACTATGCCTTACCGAGACCTGGCTCAAGCCTACTACCATTGATAATGAGATTATACCCCCAGGGTACAATATATTAAGACTTGATCGTATCTCTAAGAAAGGAGGGGGGTAGCCATCTTTTATAAATCCACTCTGGAAGTATCTAAAACTAGTACCCCAAATGCCTTGTTTACTAACAATGCAGAAATACTCATCACAAACGTCCAACTCAGCAAATGCAAATCTATAAACATTGCATCTATCTGTATTCCCCCAGGTGACAACACAAATACCTTGGAGGGTATCCTCCAATGGCTCTCCACTAACTGCCCCTATGAAACTATTATTCTCGGGGATGTTAATTGTTGTTTGTCTTTTGGCTTTTTCCCGGTAAGGGGTCACCACAGCGTAACTCCGGTCCGCTAATGATTGGCAGTAGATTTTTTTTTTTTACGAAACGCCGAGGTGCCAGCTTGACGCCCATCCTTCAACGAAGGCACGCCCATTTACGCACGCATGTCTTTCAAATGCTACCCAACCGCGGGGAAGACATGCAGACTCCACACAAAAGGCACTCCCAAGCCAAGCCGAGAATCGAACGGGAGAACCTCTTGCTGTGAGGTAACAACGCTACCACTGTACCACCGTGGAATTACAATGGAATACTTGCTCTTCAGACTTTCCCTCCACCCATATAAATTTGCATGGTATCTTCCCCAACCAGAATCAATAAGCCTAACAAAAAAGAAAGTATCCTAGACTGAGTATTAATAAACAACCTACCTCAGATATATAAAACAGACACCCTACCTGAGGACTTTAGTGATCACTTCCTGACCTATATAGTCAGAAAAAGAAATGAAATCTCTCAACAATCTTCCTTTAAAAGCATTAGAAGTTGTAAGAACTTTATTCAAACTAAATTTTAGAATGAACTTAACACATGTGACTGGTCCAACCTATGGCTACTTCCACTAGATGAAGCGGTCTCATACTTTAACTCTACATTTCTTGCTATCCTGGATAACCATGCTCCCCCACGCACTATCAGAACCAATAACAAAGTAGCACCATGGCTGTCCAGTGATACAAGACAAAAAATTATTAGCAGAAACAAAGCGTGGACCTCCTGGAGAACCACCAAGTCCCCAAAAGACCACCTTATATATAAACAGCTGAGAAATGATGCAAAGAAGTCTATTATGCTAGACAAAAAGAATTATTACTGCAATCTGCAACAAAAACACCAAAATCAACCACAAAAATTCTGGTCAGGCATAAACAAACTTCTCCACCCAGGCCAGTCAACTACCCCTACCCCCTTAACTACCCTCCAACAACCTCCTAAAATTGTTGCTAACACCTTTAACACTTTCTTTACAAAAACCATGCAATCCCTAGCCAGTAAGCTATCTCCCTATACCCCAAGTACCACCAACCCCACACCTGATAATAAGATCCCCTTTAAGCTTGATCCAGTACCAACATCTTTTATTTAAGTCCCTTCTTAAAAAACTGAAACCCACCACCCTTTCAGCAGGCCTACTACCTGCAGAATATCTCCAAAAAGGCACTAATGAAATAGCATACCCCATATCAATTTTAATAAATAGAACTATCCACGAAGCCTATATCCCCCACATCTGGAAAATCTCCCACATTGTTCCTCTTCATAAAGGGGGAAATTCCACTAAACTTTCAAATTGTAGGCCTATAGCCATTCTGTCTCCCTTGGCTAAAATAATGGAAAAATGTATCCACAAGCAATTTCTTGCCTGTCTGAATCAAAACACTCTCCTAGCCCCCTCCCAGCTTGGATTTAGACCTTGCCATAGTACAACCTCAGCCCTTCTTTCCTTCTGACATACAATAAATCAAAACCGTAGTGACAACAAGCTCTCCTCAGCCCTCTTTCTTGACCTATCCAAGGCATTTGATATGGTAAATCACCAGCTACTCTTAAACACATTAAAATCACTCTCCATAGATAACTTAGCAATTACCTGGTTTCATTCTTACTGAAGTGACAGACAACAAGCTGTACTATGGAAGAATAACGTATTGTCCCTTTTACCAGTCACCCTTGGAGTCCCACAGGGATCTATATTAGGTCCCCTCCTATTCTCCATATTCATTAATGACCTGTACAAAGTCATCCCTGATGCAACTTGTATTCAGTATGCAGATGACTCAGCCCTAATCTGCTCTGCCACCTCCCCACAGATTTACAATCTTTGTCCCAAATCACTTTCAACAAAGTAATGAACTGGCTCACTGGTCGCCAACTACTATTAAACCCAAATAAAACCAAACTATTACTCTTCTCCCCCACTCGCAAGGTCCCCTTCACCACCTCTCACCATAATATCTAACAATGGTACCATAGTTTCCCCAGAACCTAGTACTAAACTACTGGGAGTGATCATAGACAACAACCTCAAGTTTGATGCTCACATAGACAAAACTATTAAAACAGTTAATAAAAAATTAGGCTCTTTATACAGGATTAAACCATTCCTAACCCCATCTGCTAGAGTGGTTATTGTCCATACACATCTGCTATCGACCCTTCTTTATGCCTCACCCATATTCGTAAACCTAGTCAAATCAAACCTCAATAAATTAACTAGGTGCTACAATAACATTGCCAGATTTGCCACAGGATCAGCTTATAGAACCCATCACTGCCTTAACCTTCAATCGCTAGACTGGCTTGAACTACCCTATCAACTGCAGTATAACCAACTAATAGTTGTTCACAAAATCCTCTACCAACCAGACAGTGCACCCATACTGAAAAATAGTATTACCCCTTACAGTAACCTAAAATCCCTTCGCTCTTCCAAAAAATTGCTAGTGCAGACTGTTAAAACCAACAATGCAGCTGGTGAATCACTATTCTCCAACTCCGCTGGTAAAAACTGGAACCTACTTCCTGATGAACTCACCACTGACCCCTCCTTATCCCAATTCAAAAAATCCCATAGGAAATACATAAAAATGCAGTGGCTTTGTCCCTGTACAAACCCTGACTAACCCCCACTCAAACATAATTCATAAATGAGAACCTCATTACAGGAATAAAACTCTGACTCTAACTGTTTAAAATTCTGTGCATCACCCACCTACTGGAAAGATTTAAAGTTAACACTACACCATGCATGATGACCACCTTTAATATGTGTTTTCCTTTTTCAGATGAAATCTTTAACTTTTTCTTTCTCAGCTACTTGCTTCCAACCTTTACTGTGTGTATGTGAGAAAAACATATACCTGTGTGTACATATTAAAGAAATCTCAGTTTTGTGATAACTCACTTTAATAATTTCACTGTATTTACGCTTGTTTTTGTACATTTGGAGCTTTTCTCCCCGGGCCTCCGCTGAAAATGGACCTGTATCCAGTCGGACTTTACCGGTTAACAAATGTAAAATAAATAAAATGTAATAAAGACCACTGCATTTCTTCTGAAGTTGACCCTCTATGTACTACACCATTTGTTTCCTGCGTTTTGGAGCCTTGTGTGGATTGTCATCTCCCATTTGATTTTTCATTTTTTTCTCAGTAAGCACTTATGAGATTGCCGTATCCCTTGTGCTCTGTCATAGTCACTGCCAGATTCTTCTTTTCCCTTGCCCGGCTCATTGTTACCAAACTTCTGATTATTCCGTCTTTTTTCAATAGGTACTTTTTTAGGTGCCACATTCTTTGCTGTCTGTGCCAAATTCTTTGTTTCTGCCACTGTGCCACTCTGACATATCCAGCTCATTGAGAGCACTAGCTCCTTGATACCTGCCAGTTTTTCACATATCCAGCTCATTGAGAGCACTAGCTCCTTGATACCTGCCAGTTTTTCACATATCCAGCTCATTGAGAGCACTAGCTCCTTGATACCTGCCAGTTTTTCTAAAGGTTGCACTTCAGAAAACAGGGTATGCACTTTGAAAGTTATTCATTGATTATATTCAAATTATAGTTCCTTCACTGAGGTTGACCGAGGCTAAGGGTGTCCTCCTTGGTGTCACCCTCCTTTGCACATGCTTTATTGGACAGTGCTACCTTGGAGGAGCCTTGGGTCGCATCTTCTCAGTACTTCAGCCTTTGTCTCATTGCGATACTCCAGTATCAGTAAACAAGTATTCCAAACTGGTTACTTGCTTTCAGAGATCCAAAAGTAAACAACAGCATCAACAGAAGGAATAATCTGGTGAAACTGTAACAGGAGCTCCGTGGATCCCAATGATCATCACCAGAGTATTGCCAGATGTCCCTAACTTTATCTTCTTAAGCATGTGTCCTAGGGGGACAGTGTTGATATTGCTGTATATCATATTGCACCTTATTACATCATATCATATCATATATCATATATATCATATGGTATTGTAACATGTCATATATAGTATCGTATCATATTGTATGGTATGGACCTAAATATTCGTAGCAACTACATTGTGTAATGTGGTAAACATACTGTATAAGATAGACGCTGTATCTGTATTTGCAAACCACAGGTGGAAATGCATTTTCTGAAGTGTAAAATGAAGAACGAACACTGCCTGCCTAAATGGCTGGAGTACCCTAGCTAGCCGTCTTTCATTTTTAGTGCTACGTCACCTGGTGTAATTCCTTTCTTTTGTGTTTATTTTTTCATGTAGTTCCATTTTTGATTTAAAATGCCCCTCAGTAGAGAAGAATGTAGTTAGTGAGTTGTGTGAAGAGGTGACTTTTGCAAGCTGGCCAGCTAAACAAGGCAAGTGGATTATGCAAGATATTTCCACCAATTTTATTGTACTCTGTGGCTTTTATTTATTTTAATTTATTTTATGTAACATTAGGGTGGGTATATTTATGTAAGGGGGTGTTGCAGGATGGAACTCTTGCAATTGTAGTTAATTTTGTTTGTTTTTGTGTGACTCCAGTTTTCACCTGATAGCTTTTGGTGGCCCAAATTCATCCCTGAGTGCCACAGTGGACAGCGGTTATTCTGCAGTTGCAGACTCACTGGCTGTCCTGGTAGATCAGCGAGTCAGCTTATCATCACAGATCATCCCATGGATCGAGGCAATAAATCATTTTTCTTTTTTTTTTGCCATTGCTATACTTTCCAATTTGGACACATTTTAAAAAGTTGTACCAATTTTCAGTCTTCTTTTTGTACATGACCAAATGGCTTTTGTAACCTTACGAAGTTGTTAGAAGTTAAAAATGTCCTGCAGTACCTATGTTTCACAGTTTACCTGGCACTGCGGTGTTATGCTTTATACTTAGTGAATCATCTTGTCATTTCTCAATTTGTTCTGGAAGATCAGAGGTCCTCTCTATCAGGGAGTCTTTACATCTTGCTCTAACTCTTTTAAAGTATTTTGCATTTAGTGATGATATATATATTTTTAAATCTTGTTACCCCCAGCTACCTCTCGGCTATTAGTCCTTTTGCAATCAATCGATCCATTTATTCCCGTTTGCAATGAGAGCCGAATGCAGGGAGGCCATCGTCCAGGCACTAATCTAGGGTTCTAATTGTACTTGTAAGCCATTCCATTCAGCAGCTGACTTGAACCTGCTACTTCAAGGGGTCTGCAAAGCCTTCCCTGGGGAGGGGTGTAGTGATTTCTGCACATGTCATTTGAAGGGTACAAAGTGAACATGGCTTGGCAGATCCAAGTATCTGTTCTGACTTAGCTGTTGCATACTGTACCCTGTTCTGTTCAGTCGGTGCTGATATTGCAGTGAATTGGAACACATTTCTCTCTCCAGGATGGGAAAGTCCGTATCGGCAGCTGACGTCTGTCCTCCTTTGAGCAGCTGCTGCAGCTTTTAAGCCAGTAACTTAGAACTTTCTGGGTCATAGTCAGAACTTTGCCCTTGTACCCTGCAGAGCTGAATAAAACAACTGTGGCTGTAAGAGCTGTAGTTAAAATAACATGTTCTTTCTAATTTGCATAATCTGCAAAGAAACTAATGCTATTCTTTTGTGGTTTCTACCCATCAGCAAGCAAAGTGCATCGTTTTTGGTAGGTCTCAAGACAGTTTCCTATATTTAAGGTGCTGTGCGTTTCTTCAGCCTTGCTGGTAACCTAGTTGGTTAGGTAGTGTGAAATAGTCTTTTACCATGTTTGTTGATCACTGGAAAGTTTAAGCAAGTGCAGGTAATTAATTCCCGAAATGGCATTTTGACTGTGTTAAAAGTTTTTTTATGATTGTTTAGATGGCTGTTAGACTGCACTCAAAGAAGCAGCAATGTTTCTTTCTCCACAGCACATTGTTTAAATTTCCCAGATACACTTGGCTGTCAACACATCACCCATTCAGAAGTATGCCAGTTTGTAGTAAAGTTAGAGATATTTGGAAAGGTTTAGGAAATTATACTGGACAGAGTAGTGTCTCTGCTCACCACAAAAGTAAATGTGCAACAGTGATTGTTTATTGTGAAAGAGAGTGGGTTATAGAGATGTTTGAAGGGTGCTGTAGAAATCTGAATGCAGAAAATGGGAGAGGGTAGGTGTAATGTGAAACAATGTCACGTATTGCATGGCACAGCAAACCACAGTATATCATTAATTCAGAATAACAGTGTTCAGAGGCATAGTACTGTATGTAACACAGATGGACAGTTTTCCCAGCCTGCTCCCTTATGTTAAATCGCACATTTAATAAGGAGTTGTCGTTTTCCATGCTTACTGAACTATGTGCACTATGTTTCTGTTTGTACTTGTTCTGCCTTTTGTTTATAAAGAGGTGCATATCTATCATGTAAAGCATTGTGAATTAACTTGAATTGAATTGCCTGTGCTTTAGAATGCTTGAGACATGCATTCTGTGAAAGAAAATGATTACGTCTTGATGTGCCGTTGAAGTGCCTTTAGCACAATGATATCGTAATCATTTAAGTATGTTTAAAAGCTCCGAGGCTTAGAATTCATTGAACAAAGCTTAAGTGAGAGAACATGATGGATGTCTTTAGGCTTTCCGCTGTGATAAAAAGGACAACATTGTTCATGGTCACACTAAATATAAAGTTTCATTTCTTATGCCATATTGTAATTATGTTTCAAAAGGTTTCCTACTAACACAGCCAACAAAGGCATAATTTTTTGAATCCCAGAAAACTTGTGTCACTGTTGTTCTCTACAGTAATGTGTTAAAAAGGAAATGTGAAACTGAATGAGCTAAATATGAAATGTCAGGGCACAGCTCACTTTATAGTCTGCTGATTTCTGTAAATATTGAATTCAGATTCATTATATATAAATAGCTTGTTAACCCTTTACAGTGCATTGTGATAAATGCTTGCTACTGTATTTACCATTCACTTGTGAATGCACTGCTCTTGGAGGCAATGTTGTGTTTGTATCATGCTGTTAAATGTTTGGTGACAAGTCAGTACATTCCAAATGGTATACAAAGTCTGTGGTTTTGGGGCTTTGGGTTTGACCGTTCAATGATTTATGGTTCGTAGATGCTACCTCAATATACTTAGAACGTAGGAAGTTTGTAGTGTTGTGGTAAACTTTAACTATGTGTATACTGAGGGTGGTTGCAACCACTAGTAGATCATAGTGGAAAGTTCATAGGTGATTACTATGCTGATGACCCCAGGGGACCCTTTTTAAATCTGGCCATGTTTCCCAGATGTATCTGACAAGGTTTGATACCCTTGGATTATGTGCCCTGTAAGAAGCCCTTTTCCTAGGAAGGTAACAGCTTTTCGGCATTCTGTCTAAAATCAGTTTCCTTTACCTTATTTGTGCTTGTTGTAATGAAGGATTATGCTTCTTTTGTAATCGCATTCACTATGCTTTGATTTCCATGGCATCAGCTCTTCAGGGATGCTTGAAGAAGGTGATGTCAGTCACTTTTTATGCAGGACACGGCCACTTCTTTGTTAAAGATTCCTTACTCCTAGACAGCCCCAGACATGTAGGGACACTGAAGCCATAACAGATTAGCCGTGGTATCCACTTGTCTAATATAGGATCTAGTTTAGTTTGCTGATGCACGACTTGTTAATGCCTACTTGTTTTTCCACAGGACAGACAAGGCAGGACTAGCCATCTGATGGTGTGAACATTGGCTCTAGGTGATGGTCACTGCTGCCAGCACACCCCAACCCCATGTACAAAAATGAGAAAAGGGGAGTCAATGCTGATACATGTTTGCTGCCGAGGAATATGGAATGGACCACTCAGATCTGGAAAGGACTGTCAGGGCCACCCTGCAACAGGGAATGCAATTCTCTGCACCCGCTAAGTAATATAACTAATGTGGAGGTCACTGAACCTATTCATGAGTTACATTACTTATGCTAGGTTACCTGTTCAGGCTTCAGTGAGTCTGATATCTTACCAGATTTAATGACGCTGTATAATATAACACACTGATCTTATAAGTTTCCTGTGATCATTAGCATTTATTATGACACCGCCATTTTTAGATGCAGACAGCAGGCCATAGGTAAACAGCTGCTTTCTACACAAATCTCAGTGTAATGAAAACAGAGTTTTTCAAGTGCGGTTGTTGTTAATGCATGGCAAAACGCTAACAATGTACGTTTGTCACGTCAGTTTATTTATTTATTTATTGGCATTTGTTTTCCAGGTTAGTCTGACTAGGCCTAAAACAACCCTTTTCCAGTGAAGCCTGAGGAGAAAAGCTCCAGTAAAAAACACAGAATTTACAATTAATGATTACACTCATTGAGAGTTATAACTCAATGCAAAGTGTAAAAGAAAGAAGTATTATATAATCCTGTACAATACAGTTAAAACAACAATGCAATATGTAGTTTTGTGTTAATATCTTGTACGACTAAAATGATGGACCTGTAACGGAAAGTATAAAATATAAGGTGATAAAATAAAAGGTGTATTCATTGCAGTATATAAACTATTGAAAAACAGGTCGATTGACGACAGTAGAAAAAGAGAAAAAAGTAGGAAAGGTAAGTGAAAAAATACTGAGAGGAGAAAGGAAAACATTAGGTTAGAGATGGTGAGCGTTGGAAGTGAGAGAAGAGTGAAGGCTGGTGGCGTATATAAAGATGTCTTGGGGGAAAAAAAACAGATGTGAAAAGTCCAGGGTGGGATAAAGAAATGGAAAGTTGAAGTCACTTGATGTATGACCTTAGATTTTATTGGAGGTAGTAGCTGGTGATCTCTGACCCTTGGGATGGATTAAGCTGAACTAGGAGATGAACAGTCACATGATCATGATGTTTCCTTTCGTTAGTTATTTTAAGTGTGCTCCTGCTGGCCTCAT
>NC_056748.1:34751866-34781866 GCF_019279795.1 Protopterus annectens
TATAAACATTTGGGTCTCTTATTACACACCTTGTACTGTTGTGACATCTGTAGTCCTACGAACAAACTCAATGATGACTCAAGTACTATGGTGCTTTGTATTCAGCAGAAGAGAACTGTCAGGTTGGTTAGTGCCTGTATAACACATGTATATCAGAATGATTATTTTAAGGGGTTTATTACTTGCTATAGACACTACTTTCTTGGTCTGGGAAATTTAGGCCTTGAGCCACTGTTCCTTAAAACAGATTCCAAAAAAATTATATTGTATGCAACCTGTGCAACAGAATTATGGAATTTCAGACATGACTGCAGACATCCAACCTTCATTTGCTTGTCGTGAAAGAAACGTGGCTAAAAGCCAATGTAACACAACTAATATATGCATCGGCTATCTAAACTGTATCGTCTACAGGACGAGCATGTATTATTCAGCAATTGTGATATAATTTCACTGCTTTCATATGGAATGTATCTGTTTTATATTTGTGATAATTGTTTACCTGGAACATTTCTCTCCTAGCTTTCACACTGAAAATGGGTTCTTAAGCTGATAGATAACATAAGGAAAAATGCATTAGATTAACTCTGAAAACAGAACTTGAGTTACCAAATTAGAATTGCTTTCAGTAAAGACACAGCATACCAAAGAGCTGGAGGGGAATTGCTGTACGTTGTTCAGGATGCTTGGGGTTGGATATGATGCAGCTAAGTGAAACTGAAAACAGCATAAATTGTCTGTTTTTAATATAAAATTAGTTTTTTTTTCAACTACTGTTTGGATCACTTGTCTGTGTGCTTTTAATAAAGAAGATTCAACTTGAAACAGCTTGTGCTTCCTTACTTTCATTAGTAGATTTATACTTTGGAAAATTTTAAAGAAAGTATTTATACCACCTGTTATTGCATTGGATATTCACAATAGATTGTTAAGCTGTGTTTTTGTAAACTGAGTTTGATTTAGTTACAATCTTTACCTTCTGTTTATAAGAATGAAGTTGGCTGAATAAAGAATGGTTGTGAGTTTAGGGAGCACAGAGGGTAAGTTGTTGATAAATAGAGAAAGGAGTATGTTTCCAAGGATGGAACTTGATGTACCTTGGAAGCTAGGGTGGTGGAGTAAGAGCTTGAGGGATCCATATTATACTGAAGTAATCTAACAACTTAAGTAGAAAGGAAACTATGTGAGCAAGAGTTGGGGAAAAACAAGTTAACCAAGCTTAGCACGATGGATTGGATGGTCAGCCATATTGAATGAGCATTTTAAATCCACAAGAACTGAATCTGTAAATTGTAGTTTATCCATATTAACTGTATATTTATATCTATGTATTTGTATAGTAGTATTGTTACTATTAACGGAATCTCAAAGGACATTTTTTGTATTTGAGATTCAGTATGAATAAGAAGCAAGGCTGAGTCCCACACACATCAGTGGGTGCAGAACAGAAACCCCTTACAAAAACACTTTAAAGGTGTTGCAGCAAGTCTTGTATGTATGTGTTTGCATATGTGTGTGTGTGTATATATTTTTTCTAGCAGCAGTTTTCACTCCGAGTCTTTCTGTTTGTAAAAATTCACTTGTACAGAAAAAACAAAGTAGACAGGAAAGACAGACAGACATCATGTAGTGCATCCACAAGAAACCCGTAAAAACCTACCATGCATCTGTTTCCAAACTACTAAAGAAACTAAGACCCACCACCCTGGCTGTTGACCTCCTCCCAGCAGACTATCTGCAAAAGGCTGCTGACACCATAGCATACCCCATCTCAATCTTGATCAACAGAGCAATAGCGAAGCTACTGTACCCACTATATGGAAAGTCTCCCATGTCATACCTCTCCATAAAGGAGTCAGTTCCACTAACTGTCAAACTTTAGACCCATAGCTATTCTGTCACCTGTAGCTAAAATTATGCAGAAGTGTATACACATACAGCTCATGCAGTACCTCACATAGAACAAGCTGTTGTCCAACTTTCAGCATGGCTTTAAGTCACACCACAGTAATACTTCTGCCCTCCTCTCTTTCTCTAATGTCATTAACCACAACCGCAATAATATCAAACTGTCCTCAGCACTCTTTCTAGATCTATCCAAGGCTTTTGACATGTTGACCACAAAATGCTTATAAATACCTTGAAGGCCTTCTTCTTAAACAGCCATGCACTCCAATGGTTTCAATCCTACCTGCAGGGCAGGCAACAGGCAGTTCTATTGCAGGGCAAGCTATCATCTCGCCTACCCATCACATTAGGAGTCCCCCAGGGCTCGATACTAGGACCCCTTCTTTTCTCCATTTTTATGAACAACCTTCATTCAGTCATCCCAGATGCTACCTGCAATCAATATGCGGATGACTCCACCTTGATTTGTTCTGACACCTCACAGTTACTTTATTCACATTAACCCAAAATACCTTCAATACAGTGGACAAATGGCTCTCCAATCAACATCTAATCCTAAACCCCAACAAAACTAAGCTGCTCCTCTTCTCCCCCACATGCAGGACCCCCCTGCCATCCTTCAACGTAATCGCTAACAATGGCACTATCATCTGCCCAGAAGCCCAAACTAAACTACTGAGTGTCATAGTTGATAACCTGAAGTTTGATGCCCTTAGCAATCAAACTATCAAAACCATTAATAAAAAAACTTGGCTTTCTTTACAGAATCAAACCTTTCCTTACCCCACTTGTTAGAACTGTAATTGCCTGTACCCATCTACTATCAACTCTTCTCTAGGCCTCACCTCTATTCTCCAACTTAAAGCAGATCTGTCATCCTGTTATAACCACATTGCCAGATTTGCTTCTGGCACAGCCTACCAGACACTCCACTGTCACAACCAAAATCGCCTAGGATGGCTTGAACTGCCTAACCTACTGCAGTTTAACCAGCTGACAGAGGCACATAAAGTCTTTTACCAACCAGAAAATACACCTGCACTAAAAAATATTATCAGCCCTTACACCAGTACCCGACCACTGCGATCATCCAGTAGACTCCTAGTTCAAACATACAAATCCAACTACTCAGCTGGGGACTCCGTTTGCCAACTCTGTTGGAAAACATGGAACAGACTCCCAGCTGACTTGACCCTAGAATCCTCACTAACTCGATTCAAAAGCAAACTCAAGAAATACTTCAAAACTCATTGGTTATGTCATTGCACTAACCCCGACTAGTGACCTCTCTTATTTCTTAGGTGCCTTGCCTTCAGCTACTTCTAACTTTTTTCTACCACACCATTTCAAGAAGGGTCAATTGTATAACCGCTGGTCAATATGTCTTAAATCTGAATGTAATGTTATGTTTATATAACTTTGAAAATAATGTTATGTTTTGTAAAGTGTTTTCTAATAAGTTAGTACTATATGTGCTAAATGCTGGTATTGCTTATGACTGTAATCTGCTTGAAACTAGCATTTACTAAATGTTCAATGTGTATTATTATCTTGGAGCTTTTCTCCCCGGGCCTCCGCTGAAAATGGACATATATCCAGTCGGATTATCCCGGTCAACAAATTTAAAATAAATAAGTAAAATAAACTGAAAATCACACAGGTGGTCATCCTTCCATAATTAGTGTGTGACAGGCTTCAGCAATTCCACCTCTGTGTGCATTTGGGAAGTTTCAGAAAGCCTACTTCATATAGCATACTTTGTTAGTGACTCTAAGTCATTCACCATTGCATGACATTAAAAATGGATGGATTTCTCCAGTAAGCAAGCCGTCATTCACACAAGCTTTGTTTGCTGACAGAAAATGCACATTTCACCATGTTGTGACCTCTTATTTTGTTGCCTTCCAGTCCTCGCACGTACGTCCAAGGCAGATTCAATCACACACACACACACACACGTGCGCTCATACTTATAGCTAATCTAGTGTGTCCATTCCACCTCCTGCATGTCTTTGGAATGTGGGAGTAAACCAAAGCTGCTGGAGAAACCCTATGGAGACATGCAGACTCCACACCAGCAGTACCCCAGTTGAGAATCAAACTGGAAAACTTGTTGCTGTGAGGCAACAATGTTATTCGCTGCATCACTGTGCCAACCCACATAATGTCATTCATTGCCTATGAAGTTAGTCTGTCTCCAACCATTCTTAGCATTTTATCAGTTCTCCTAGTCTGTGTACTCTGAAGTCAGATTACTGAGATCATTGTAAATACACGAACTGTAGAGTTGTTTGAGGTACATTTATTTTTATTTATTTATTTATTTGCTAAGTACTATATAGGACTAAAGCGTGTATGTTTCTTACCTGTAGTCTGTTCTGTTATGTCATGACAACAAGTGTCTATAAAGTTCCATACATTTTTGTCTTTGCAGTAGTTAGTTGGCCTGCATACTTTCTCTATTACCCCACTTCTACATCTTGCAACAGACGTTATTGATTTATTAGGCTACAGATGCTCCCACTAAAGCTCTGGAAGATTCCCCACTACCACTGGTTTACATTGTGCTGTGCCTGTTGATATACCAAAAGCCAGTAACTACAGTTCCGAGAACAAGTGAGGCTATAACTGTGAATACATGGAAAATCTAGGCAAGAGTCCAAGGTTGTGGTACTTTTAAGTCCTCTAACTCTTAGTTATTGCGATCTGAATATTTAGTATGCATTAGTAACAGGGGTCTGTTCCAGACTTCAGAGGGTGCAGGATGTGCCCCTTTGCAAAACATTTAAAGGTATTTCATCAGATTTTGATATTTAGTCACTTTATTCAGATTTGAATGCCGCAGTGGTACGGCGGTAGAGTTGTTACCTGACAGCAAGAGGTTCTCCCGTTCGATTCTTGGCTTGGCTTGGGAGTGCCTTCTGTGTGGAGTCTGCATGTCCTCCCCGCGGTTGGGTAACGTTCGAAAGACATGCGTGCGTAAATGGGCGTGCCTTCATTGAAGGTTGGGCATCGAGCTGGCACCACGGCGTTTCGTAAAAATCTACTGCCAATCATTAGCAGACTGGAGTTCCGCTGCGGCAACCCCTTACCGGGAAAAAGCCGAAAGACAAAAATTGTTCAGATTTGTGGCAGTTGCAGATGTTCTTCGTGTTTCACTGTTGCAGTCATAACTGTAGGGTGCTCCTGCCGGCAGGCAGCCTGAGGTCGGCCAGAATCCCAAAGTCTGGGTCCAGCGTCAGCTGTATAAGCTAGTATCCTGACGTCAGTACGCCTTGGTACATAGCCCTCAGCCGACGCCATCTTCTCCAGTCTTTCTTGCCGTGCGGTGGAAAGCAGCTCGCAAAACGTTGGTTGGCGATTTTCGAACAGCGTATTTGGTTGTTGTCGGTCCGAAGTTGTTACTTCTCTTCTCAAAGCTAAGTACCCCGTTGGGGAATCTTTTCTTGTTCCTCCGATGTCAGAAAAAGTTAATAATTGTATAGCGTGGGAAACAAATACCTCATAAAGATTTCCACTCTTACTGTCTACCTTGCTTAGGCCCTGACCACGACATTTCTTGTTGTCGGTTCTGTGCCAGGTTCAACTCTCGTACTATCAAGCGCAGGTACGATTGGGCTTTAAATTATTTTGGCAGACGCTTCAATTATAGAATGTCGTCGGACACTACCGGAGTTCAAAAGAAGCGCAAAGACAAAGACAGGCCTCCGAGGTCCAAACAGGACTCGTTGCAGCTGGAGCCAGCGTCCGGTTCGGCTGTCGTCAGTGAGGCGCTTTTGCAGCCCCTGTCGTCCGCCACTTCTGAACCGATGGCGATACGGACTCCCATGGGGAGCCATCAAGAGCCACTATTTTAACTGCTGCAGGACCTTCGGACGTCGCTCCTTCAGATGGGTCCGGAACCGCTGTGCAGGTACCGGCTTCTGAGGGGATTTTCAGGCCTACTCACATCACTATTTCAAAGGCAAAGGCAAAGACAAAGACTCCTACTAAGTTTAAAGTTCCAGCTCAAGCTGCTTCTGAATCCACTCCCAAGACACAAAAGCAATTATTGAGGATGGCTGAAGATTTGCTTACAATGATTAGGGGTTCTCACCCGCCTCCTGAGAAAAGGCCTCGACAGGATGTTACTCTGGATTCCTCTGACCAGGCTTCTGTATCTTCTGTTTCTTCCTCAGATCAGGACTATTCCTTTCCTCCTTATGAGGATTCGGAAGCTGAGGATTCTTTGCCCTCGGCCTCTCCGCCTGAGGATTTTTCTTTTGGGGAAACTTGCATGAGATGAGGGAACATTTTCATTGGGAAGGACAGGAATATTCTGCTTCCAAAAAGAGGCTTAGAGAATTTCTTCTTCTTCCTCAGCATAGGCCTTTAGCTATACCTCCTGTCTTGGACATTGTAGATGATGCTTTTTCTGAGGCTAATTTGAATCCTGATTCCATGCCTCCTGCTCCTTCTAAGCCTGATAGATTTTATAGGGTTCCTGACTCTCATTTATTTTTATTTAAAAACCCTTCTGCAGATCCTGAAACTATTTCTCAGGGCTCTAAGGCTGCTAAGGTTGCTACTTCTAATCCTATTCCCTCTGAGAAGGATTCTCGTGCTTTAGACAGGTGGGGAAAAAGGTATATACTTCTGCTACCCTGTCTGTAAGGGCTTTAAATTGCCAGTTTCATATGTTTAAATATCAGCAATTTCTTTTGTCTGTTTTAAAGCAAAAGCTTGCTTCCCTTCCTGCTTGTGCAGAGGATAAGGAACTTCAGGATGTTTTGCATGCTACTGAACAGGTTAACAAGCATAGCTTACATTGTGGTTTTGATGCTTTGGATGCTTCCTGCAGGGCTGCTGCCTCTGGTACTGTGATTAGGAGACATGCCTGGCTTCGTGAACAAAGTTTACCTGAACAGGTTAAGGCTAAGTTATTAGATGCCCCTGTTCAACAGGATGTTCTTTTGGTTCTAAGGCTGAGGAAGTTATTAAAAGATGGAAGAAAAGGCAAAGTCCATGCAGACTGTAAAAGATTTCTTGCAAGTTCAGCCTCCTAGATTTTCCAGGAATTGGCCCTCTAAAAATTGGTCCTTTCCCACGTCTGACAGGCCTCAAAGGGGAAGATATAGACGCTCCAGAGGTTGTGGTCAAGGCCAGACCTCTTACAGATCTAGACAATGGACTGCTTCTTCACCTAGAAGGGGAGAAGACAGATCCCAATCTCAAAGAAAGCAAACTCAATGACTCTCTCGGTTGGGCTTCAGGACCCCTTTACCTGGACGCCCCTCTCGGAGGAAAACTGTCTCTTTTACAGAAATTGGACTCACATTACCCAGGACAGATGGGTATTGGACGTGATTTTAAAAGGTTACAAGTTCCACTTTCACACTTTGCCAAGGGCTCACGGTTGGCCAGATCTGCCAAAACTTCAATGGTCAGAGGCCTTAACTCAAGTGGATGCTCTTCTGGCCATGAGAGCCATAGAGCCTGTTCCATTCTCGGAAATGGGAAAAGGGTTTTATTCAAGGCTGTTTCTGGTTCCCAGAAAACAAAACTCATGGAGACCTATTCTGGACCTTTCTGTGTTAAACACCTTTTTGGAAATTCCAAAGTTCAAGATGCTTACTCTGCAACAGCTAATTCCAATGCTCTCTCAGGACGCCTGGATGGTGACATTGGACTTAAAGGAAGCCTATTTGCATATCCCTATCAGACAAGAACGCAGGAAATTCCTCAGGTTCAAGGCAAGTTCGAGGCACTTTCAATTCTCTGTTCTGCCCTTTGGTTTATCTATTGCGCCCAGAGTCTTCACCAAGTTCCTGGCACCAGTAGTGGCTTACTGCAGACTTCAGGGGATCCAGATTTACCCCTATTTGGACGACTGCCTTATTCAGGCAGACAGCAAAGATCTTCTGCTTCAACATCTGGACTTTGTTCAACGTCTTCTCCTACTACTGGGATTCTCAGTGAACATAAAAAAGTCACATTTGATCCCTTCTCAACAGATGGTATTCTTGGGAGCCCTCTTAAATACAACCTTACAAAGGGCCTACCTCACTCCAGAAAAACAAACTCAGCTGGCTTCTACTTTCAACACCTTGGCAACTCTATCTCAGCTCACTGCAAGGAAATTCCTGCAGGCTCTGGGCTACATGGCTTCCTGCATTCTGTTGATTCCAAACGCAAGGCTTCACATGAGAAAGCTTCAATGGTATCTGAAAAGTGTATGGTCACAGCATTACCACGATCTGGATATTCTGATTCCTCTGATCCCCTGCCTCCAGAAGGAGTTCCTCTGGTGGTCCAGGGCATGCACTTTAAACGAAGGAAAACCTTTTCGTCTCCCTCAACCTACTCAAATCCTAACCACGGACGCCTCGGATTATGCTTGGGGAGCACACTTTCTAGACAATTGCCAGCAGGGAACCTGGACAAAGGACCATCTTCACTGGCACATCAATCTGAAGGAAATGTTGGCAGTTCAAAATGCCTTTTAGCCTTCAAAAACCTTTTACAACCAGGGCCTCTGCTAATTCGCACAGACAACACCACGGTCATGTGGTACATCAACAAACAGGGGGGTTCTCATTCATACCCCTTTTGCAGACTAGCTATGGGTTTATGGGACACAGCTCTAAATTTGAATCTGCATCTCCAGGCTCAATTCATTCCAGGGAAACAGAATCTCTTAGCAGACAGCCTGGGCAGAAACATTTCAGATCCTCACGAATGGATGCTAGACACCAACTTGTTCAACAGGATTACTGCAGTTTGGGGATGTCCCCAGATAGATCTGTTTGCATCCCATCTCAATCATCAGCTGCCTCGCTTTTGCACCAGGTCCTTCCACAAAACAGCATGGAGAGTGGATGCCCTGTCCTTCAGCTGGAGAAGCCTTTCAGCATATGCCTTCCCTCCTCTTCCTCTACTGCCTCGGGTACTACTGAAGATAAAGCAGGACAAGCCCAAGTTCCTCATCTTGATTGCTCCAAATTGGCCTCGACAGTTTTGGTATCCAACCTTAAAGCTCCTGTTCTCGGGCCTCCTTGGATTCTTCCACTGAACCCTTCGCTTCTGTCCCAGCATCAGGGTCAGTTACTACATTCCAACCTCAAGACCCTTTGCTTGGCAGCTTGGCTCTTCAAAGGAATTTGATTTCCTCTAGTCTTCCCAAACAAGTTTTGGATGTTCTTTTGGAAGCTAGACGGCCTAGCACTAGGAAATCCTATGCCTCTAAATGGAAGAGGTTTTCTATTTGGATGCAGGACCAAGGCTCTGATCCTCAGGTTCCTGATCTCTCCTCTATTTTGCTTTACCTTTCGGAACTTTTATCTAAAGGACTTTCCTTTTCTTCCATTAAGATTCATGCTTCTGCTATCTCTGCATTTCAGTTCTGATCCTCCTGTTTTTCACATCCTTTGGTGAAGCAGTTCTTGAGAGGGGCTAAAATTTGCGGCCTCCAAGGACCCCTCCTGTCCCTGCCTGGGATCTTAATTATGTTTTAGAAAAACTTACTTTGCCTCCTTTTGAGCCTGCTGCATCTTCAGATATTAAGTTTCTATCCTGGAAGACTGTTCTTTGTTAGCATTGACCTCTGCCAGAAGGGTCTCAGAGTTGCAAGCTCTCATGGCTGTGGAACCATACCTTATTTTCCATCAGGACAGAGTATCCTTGAGGACCAATCCTACTTTCATGCCTAAGGTGATTTCAAAGTGGCTTTGAATCAGACAATTCACCTTCCTACTTTCTTTCCAAATCCTCAAAATAAAGGGAAAGGATTTTGCATTCATTGGATGTGCACAGACAGTTACGATTTTACTTGGACAAGACTAAAGATTTCAGAAAGTCTAACCAATTGTTTGTTTCCTTTGCCTCCAGTTCTCTTGGAAAACCTATTTCTAAACAAACTATTTCCAAATGGATTGCTTATGGAATCAGATTTTGTTACACTCATCATGGGAAACAGTTTCCAGGGACCATTAGAAGTCATTCTACTAGAGCAGCTGCTACTTCTACAGCTTTCCTCAGAGGAGTCCCTACCAAGGATATCTTGAAGCTGCCACTTGGAGTTCTGTGCATACTTTTTCCAAGCACTACAATCTCCCTTGTTTTCTAAGTCTAGGGCAGGCTTTGCCTCTGCTGTCTTGCAGGGTATTCTTGCCTCCCCTTCTTCTATCTAAAGCCTCCTCCCCTCTATACTGCTTTGGGATTCCACCCTACAGTTATGACTGCAACAGTGAAACACGAAGAACATAGTACAGTTGTGTACACCTACCATAAATGTAGATGTTCGAGTGTCTTCACTGTTGCAGTCGGGTTTCCCTCCCTCCTGTCCCCTCTTTCTCTCATATTTGTGGTGTATTTGTGTTTCCTTGTTGGATTCATTTTTGATTTGTTGGGGACTTCTGACATCTAGGGCAAGAAAGGCTGGAGAAGATGGCGTCGGCTGAGGGCTATGTACCAAGGCGTACTGACGTCAGGATACTAGCTTATACAGCCGACGCCGGACCCAGACTTTGGGATTCTGGCCGACCTCGGGCTGCCTGCCGGCAGGAGCACCCTACAGTTATGACTGCAACAGTGAAGACACTCGAACATCTACATTTATGGTAGGTGTACACAACTGTACTTTACAGGTTCCCTGCTTCTGATAAGGATCCTATATTGCATTAAATTGGTTATTTTACAGAGTTTTTGGTGATTGTACAGCTATTTTCTTTAATAATGTTGTACTGCTGAAAAGCATTTTGTTGTTTGTTACGATACAACGTGATGTGTTCTCATGGCATTGGTAACAGTGTTACTTTAAAGATTGCTAGTGTGAACTGTAATGCAGTCTTTACTTTTACAGTTTAATACTCTTGTCATCCTAATGAGTGACTTTGAGATTCAGTGCATATTAACTGAAGTATGTTATAAATTTCATTACCTACTTAGTGTAACTTTTCTCCTAGGGACACCTCTGTTAATAGGGTCTGGCCAGTACTCGCTAGTCAATTAAAAAACGTAATAAATAATGTGTATACGTTTGTGGTCAGGTTTATTATTAATAAATAATTGTCTGGAAGTTGGTGCAGACACTTGAGGCTGTGAGCTGTAGATGAGCTTTTCCCTGTAGTCGTGGAGTATAGTGTTTGTTCCCTGTAGTCGTGGAGTATAGTGTTTGATCCCTGTAGTCGTGGAGTATAGTGTTTGATCCCTGTAGTCGTGGAGTATAGTGTTTGATCCCTTCCATCTCCATTTGCCTACTATTTGACTCTGAGCACATCACTTGATCAGACCCTGCTCCTGTTTTGCGCCTGGAAAGGGACACTTATGTCCAGTGGTCTTATCTTGTTAAAAATATATAAAGCTGAACTCCAGGAAAATAACCATCAAGCTATGCATTCCTGTATATGGAACTTTTGACGGTCTTCTGCTTTCAGAGGGACATCGCCTTCAGTGATGCCATCTTTGTACATTAACAGTTCAAGGTATATGGAGGGTGCAGTGAGTCTATGTTCCCCTTTCTACGCTAACAGCTTGGCCTCTGTACTTCATCAGAAGTACTCATGTTCACTTTCACACATTTGTGCTGACTTATGAAGTAGGCGTATCATTGGCTGATGCCCATAGCTCATTTCCTGTCCCTTGGAGTACATGGCATACAGCTGTTTCTGTGGACGATACCAGCATTTCTTCCTCTGCCAGTGATGGATGAGCAGGTGTCAGTCTCTCACTGTCACCGTTTCTTGCCAGCTGCTTCATTACCCAGGTTGGTAGTCATTTCTGGTCATATAGGTCATGGTCAGGATTTCAGATCTTTGCACCAAAAGAGCAGGCCTTGCTAAAAAAAAAAAATAAATAATTTGACAGGAAGCAGTGGTTCTATGATGGTCAGTGAATTAAGCACCCAGATGGTCATGCAAGTCTGTTTCAAGCAGCCAGTCTGTGATGCAGGGTGAGAGGTAAACCCATGAATGTAAGTCACATGACCTGGGCTTTATTAGTGACTTGGTGACTGGAGCAAATGGCTAGCAAGAATGGCTGAGCAGCCAGGATCATCTTTCTCTTCAGGAAGGCAGAATTGGAGGGGGCAGCTCAGTCTGTTGAACCAAGGGAAGGGTGGACGTCCCATCATGACAGCAAAAGATGCCAGTGTGCATCTTTTGTATCTGGGTGAGTTGCATGTGCAAAAGTGGGCTTGTCGTAAGACAGGTGTTATGTGACAGAGTTAGGGCATGTAAAAACCTCGGCACTCAAGCCATCTCCATTGGCACTGAGAGATAAAGCCCTGACTAAAATCCAGGTGTCGGAGTTTGCACGGAGGAAGGAGTGCCATGGCCATGCTAGGTTTCCTTTCTTCTGGAAAAGAGGGAGGAGTGCAAGTTTGGAATGCTTGTTCCCATTTCAGAATCCCTAGTGGATATTGGGGATCCTAAAGGAGCTTTTGGGGGGAGGGGAGATGGCAGGACTTTATTTCACTGTCACTTGCTTGCAAAAATAAATGATGTGCCCTCACTGATGCACACTGTATGCCAAACTCTAGGGTAAAGTAATAGGCATGTGCAATGGGTTTTAAAGCCTCAAGAAAAAAATATTGACCTTGGATGGATGGTGGCTCCACAATCCTCTGCTTGGTTGTCATTCCTGGGAGGAACAAATGGGTCATAATACTCTTATCTCCTATGAAAACGAATGGGCTACATTGAGCAAACACTGGAAGGGGGCAAGCCTTATTGGTACCAAGTGAGGGAGTCAAAACTGAGGAAGAAAACCTTGTATTTTTTTCAGGATGACAACCAGAGTGCCCACATATGTTCTCTCCCACAGATCATCACCATGCCCTTGACTATCAGCATAGAAATGCAGAGATTGAATTGACCAGTGAAAGAAGGGTTTAGGTGCTCAACAGGTAGTGGGGGACAAAATGACTCGGAAAAAAATAAGGTTGCTTTGTTTCCAGCAATGATGCTAAGTTCTTTATAAGATGTACCACAACTGTGATCAATGTTTATTCCCAATAATACCCATTTAAACTGGTATGCAGTTCAACTGGGTTTGCCCATGTAGTGTACATCAACATTCTTTGCCGTACTGGTTTTAAAACATCTAAGTCCTGACTTTGCCACAAAACTGTGTATTTATACTAATAAGCTGAGATTTCTGTTTCTGTCAGTGGTTTCCTGTTTTAGGCCAGATGATATTGAAGTTGCATAATCCAGCCAAGATGCTGATAAAGAACAGACTCCTTTTTCAATTAGGTTGATTTATTAAAAAAAAATATTTCTTGGATGACATTTTGCATTTGTCATTTGGAAAGTGATCAGGAACCAAACTGACTGATGGAAACTTGTTTCAAGAAGACAAACAGAATTTGCATCTAATCTGTTCTGAGGGGCAGGGTACATTGTTTGCTGCATTTATTAAGTTGTTTAATGGAAAACTGAACACTGTATGTTGTAAGAAAGCTGGCAGCTAGCTTTTCATTGCTTTCTATCGCTCCCTCCCTCTGTGTGACCAGATTTGTTTCAGTACAGCAGGGCATTGTACATTTAAAGTCACAGTTTACCTAGAACATCTGAATCCCATTCAGACTGTATATTAGAATGCTGGGGCTTGCAGAGCTCTGAATGGTTGTTCTGAACAAATGCTAATATGTGCTGCTGGTCTGAACTGGATATACTGGCTGAGACCCAGTGATGTTAACTTAACAGGAGTGGAGTTAACCCACCTAGTGCTTTGTATGCTAATTAACTACATTTACACAACGTTATGCTTGTGAAAGTATTAACTTGTTGCTTTCAGGTCATCAAACTGGATGTGTGAAAAATTTTGCAAATGATGGCACGCAGTTTGGATGACAGTATTTTTAGCCCATTTCTTAATAAGCTTTGTCAGGAAGCTAGTTAAATGAGGGTAATTTCAGGGAAAAAATCCTTGGAATGACCACAACTTTGGAACTGGACTTTGGTCTATCTGTTGATTTTGTGCCTTTTTTTGAAATACTTAGGTTTAAATAGCACCAACAGTACTCTTTCTCCATTCATTTATGCATTTTCTGAACAACTTGTCCTCATGAGGGTAAGAGTGGCAGCTAACTAAGCAAGATAGCACATTCCGTGTCATTCCCATGCTTTGCAGGTGGTATGAGCGATACAGTCCTTCCAACATATCCTGGCCTTCTTCCATTGCTTATTGGTAGTGGGCTTTACTGGTCACTCACTATCGAAGAACCTTTACCTAAACCATCAACTGACTCCACTCAACCCAGAGAAGCAGTGTTCGTACTCCACATCCTCGAGTGACAAGCTGCTCACTTTGTTACAAACAGTGAGCCCACCTACCCTGCAAAAGAACCTCATTTCTGCAGTTTGTATTCGTGATCTCAACACTCTTGGTCACAACCCTAGGTAAGGATGGAACCATGGCATAACTAGTAAACTGAGAACTTTGCTCTGTGTTCAACACCACAAACTGGTAACAATGCCTTTAGTAGTGCCAGTTCAGCACTTGTCAAGTACTTAATTTCCTGATTCCTCCACCTCTACTCATAAATAAGACCCAAAGATAGTTAACTTATCCAGATGCATTACCAGCTCCCTCGTCTGCTGGAAAGAACCCTATATTTTCAGGGAGAGAACCCTGATCTTCGATTTTTGGAGGTTCTGATTTTTACAGCTCACACCTCTTGCTCTGCAGTGAATGACCCCACAGTCACTTGCAGTATCATCTTCAAGCTACAAAGATGCCACCTCGTACTTCCAAACTGGATCCTGACCACACCTTGGCTGCACAGTAATGCCCAAGGAAATCAAAAACAAGAGAGGAGATGATCTGTACTGGAGAAGACTTTTGCCCACCTCCAATATATTTGGCTTTATGCTAGGAATGTAGGAAAACTATGACTTCTCCATTAAGTACAAAAATAATGACATGCTATGTCAGCCATGTAGTGCCATGTAGTTCCTTGGTCAAGACCGAATCCACATTATGTCACCTGTATCAGAAACTCAGCTACTGGACTAAGATTCTTTTCCAACATCCTGGCATATGCTTTTCTGAAAAGGTTCATAAATGTGATTCCTCTATAAACGGAACATACCCTCATGCTTCAATTTTGAAATTGAGGACAGCTTCCCCAGTGTACTAGTTCAGGGGTACCATAATATTACAAAAGGCATAGTTGCCATGAAACCACAACATTCCCCAATGCATTCAGCATTTTGAACTGCATATCTTCTAAGCATATGATCATGTAACAGCAGAACTGTTGAATTGTCACTGTGACCTGATTGAAATGAAACCAGCACTATCTTATTCTGACTACTCTGAGCAGGATTGTTCATTCAGTGAACTTCCTCAAACCGTTCCTTCCGCCTCTCAACAATGTCGTCATTTGAGATCAGTGTTTTTCTACCACTGAGAACAGCCTAAGTACTTCTCCTCCTCAGTCATCGAATCATTTGAATTCTGTGCAGACTTCTGCAATAAGTTAGTGTGTGCCCATTGCCTAGGCTTCTCCTATGTTTCTTGGCAGCATCTTTAAAAAAGAAGTCACTTGTACATAAAGCTCAGTAGCATTTATAATTTAATTTGTAACATTTTCACATTGGATCAAACCCTTTTAAAAAAAATCTGTCACTACTAAAATATATTAATCATCCCCCAAACAGCTGTAAAATTCAGAATATTATATACACTATCTAGGCTACAGTACAATTATAGTCGTAACTCAAAGTGTCCTTGAACATCAATTTGCCTGGTTAATAAGTTGATAAATGCATAACACTGGAGTGTGGGACAGGCTAGATTTATTCTAAGACATTGACAGAAATTATTGCTTAAATAAATGTCACAGTGCCTGGCAATCCTGACACTATTATCTTTCTCTTGTCATGTCATTTTCAGCCCAGATTCCGTCTGACTTTTTTCTATGTGAGTTACTCTCTGTAATGTAAGTTTACAAAGCGACATCACATTGGAATGACTCATTTGCACTAAAATTTTGCTCATAAATACTTCCTTAAATTTGCTTTTCTCCATGTTCTTGTCATTTGTCTTCTTTCACATTTATTGTATGTGGCACGTTTTCCTGGCCGACTTGTCTCTTCCTAGTGTGGGCGTAGTAACAGAGTAAAAGAAGTCAGAGCCATAGTCGGTTCATCTAACACCCAGTGCCGATCCCCAAGCTGATGCCCAAAAAAAACAAACAAAAAAACTGCATTAATGAAAGCAGTTTACTTCAAGCTATATCACTCACAAAGAACTGAAACAAGTACTTTGCTTCAATCCTGATGGCAAAAGTAGTATTTCTGTATCCGCATTCACAAATGCCAGTAAAAAAGTGAATACAGTGCAGCAAATTACACCCCTTCGCATGCTGAGCTTGGGGGAGGCCTGTTCCTCGTCTTCCACTCCTCTTTTCCACATTATCTGAGGTACATTAAAGTAAGTAATGTCACTGGTTCTTATTTTTATTTATTATTATTATTTTTTATTACGGTTGGGAACTTTATTTACTCTCCCAGTCATTGTTTGATTAATATTTAATTTGTCTCATGTAGACTGCTTCACCTTCAGATGGTCACAGTTGATGTAAAAATGTTTTCTTTACAAATGGTTGACATCCATATCTTTGAGTGTTGTTTTTCTGCTATCATTTCATCTTTTTGTTTCCTGTGTAGGCATTGGGGTGTTAGCTTTAAAAAACTGTTGAGCTTGATACAGGAAGCTTCATGTCAGGTGGCTCACATTTCTTCTAGAGAGTTCACTCTGAATGTAGACCCTGTGGAGGTTAGACCTTTCTCAGTTTTTGTCATGTTAATCATAAGTAAATACCACATTAAGTCAGAGGTGAATAATTACTTGTCAGACTGAAGAAATATTTCAACAGTGGTTAAGTACTATATTTGCTTTCCAGAATCTATGTATTTGGGAGTACATATGTCTGACTGACACTGGAAAAAATGGCCTCATTGCAGGAATTAGAAATCTCGCTGATGGTAAATTAGCTGAAAACATTGTGCTTTGGATCCAGTAAATTAAATGTATTCCTTACTAAAGGTTGATTAACTGTGATGTTTGATGCAATTCTTGTACTTAATTGGGGAGAACACTTAAGCTTATTTAACTATTTTTTTGAGAAAAAGGAAAAACAACATAGTCAGCAATAAAAGAGAAACTCAGTTACATGAAATACACTTGCAATTTATTTGCCATTTTTCCTTTAGAAGGATACAGGGTTCTTCAGAGGGGAGTTACCCCCCTTGAGGTCCCCTCCTCCTCTGAGCCTCCCCAGAGCCCCCAGAGGAGGGAGCCTCCTTGGAAAAGGTTGTGCAAGAGGAGGCAACTTGACTCTCCTCAGGAGTGTTTGGCAGATGACACGGATTTCAGTGAAGGGGACAGATCCACCAGACTTCTGTCTGAGGAGATGTCCTTCAGTGACATCCTAGAAATCCTTAAAGAATGGGGCGGTTGGGCTCCCCCAACCCTGTCCTCCGAGGATTCCATGTTCCTTAAGGCGTTCAGGGTGGGCCCATTTATTTCCTAGGTTCTTCCCCCTGTGGATGAGTTTGTCCAGCTCATGGCCAGCAGGGCTTGGGAGGAACTGGACACAGTAGAACACTGGTGCCCAAGAGGGCTGACAAGTTCCTTAGCCCCCCGAAAGAGATGCCCTTCTGGAGTAAAGGTGTACCGGTGGATGCTATTGTGGTTGCTGCAGCCACCAAGAAGGAGCTCATGGGACAGAGCTCTTCTGTCCATCCCCTTAACAGGGAGTCTAGGGTGATAGACCGATTTGGCAAGTGCATGTACACCTCAGCCACATTCGGGCTGAGGACAGCTAACGCCATGGCACATTTCACCCAGCTTCAAAGGGATTTGGTGTCAGAACTTCCCACTTCCCTTTCAGAATTATTGCCTCTGGAGACCTTGAATGTGGTGTCTCCAAAGCTCACCACTCTCGCGTCCCTAGCCAATGCTTCAGTGAGGTTGATCTTGAACTCAGTCGAGGCCACCTCTTGAGCGATGGGTACAGGCGTTGCCATCAGGTGCCATGTCTGGCTCCACCTGTGCGGACTTGCAGACCATCAGGTGCCATGTCTGGCTCCGCCTGTGTGGACTTGCAGACAACTTCAAGGTGGCCTTCACGAATTCCCCTTTTGATGGGTCCACCCTCTTCGGTCCCTCAGTCAAGGAGATTTTGACCCACAGTGAACAGGAAGATAAGACATTGTCTACTGTCATGATCAAGTTTGTTACTGCCCAACAGTCCTTTTCTAAGACTTGGAGGGGCAGTAAGAAGCTGTGGTTCCATAAGGTGCAGTCTTCCTTCCAGGATCTTCCACAGGAGTCCTCCTGTTCTGGCCAGGAAAGTTGATTTGATAACAGGCACTGCCCTAGAGGCAGAGGAGGTCTGCAAAATCAAGGCTTCTGAGACCCTTTCTTGGAAAAGCTCCAGCAGTGTCCCTGAGGGTGCTGCCTGACTGTTGGGGGTCGTATATCTCTGTACCAACTAGCCTGCGCTACCATCACCTCAGACCAGTGGGTGCTAAGCATTGTGTCCAGGGGTTATGTCATTCCATTCAATCCCCCACCCCCCCCACATCAGAAGTCACTCCCGGATATTCCACCCTGCCAAAGAGTGTTGGCTCTCGCAGAGGTCCTCGACCTCCTTCAAAAAAGGGCCATCCAGTGGGTCCCAACAGGACAACATGGATTCGGAACTTACTCTCACTTCTTTTTAGTGCCAAAATGAACAGGGGACCTGCATCCTGTCCTGGACCTCAGTCAACTAAATCTGTCAGTCCAGAAGTTAAAGTTCTGGATGGTCACTGTTCAATCCATTTTGCCGCTTCTGCGGAAGGACAATTGGATGTGCTCCATAGATCTCAAGCATGCATACTATCACATCAGAATAGACAAGACACTCCAGGAGATTCTTGTGCTTCTGGCTGGTGGCCAGTCACTATCAGTTCAGGGCCCTGCCCTTCGGCCTCACATCCACCCCCCATTGTTCACCAAATGTATGGCAGTGGTTGCAGCCTATCTCCAGCTGCAGGGGTTTCATGTCTTTCCATACCTGGACTATTGGCACCTTATGGCTCCCACAAAGCATCTTCTCTTTCGTGCAATGGATTTCACCCTGAATCTCTTTCAAGACCTAGGCATTACAATGAATTTTCTCAAGCTGCATCTTTCCCCTTGTCAAAGACTGGAATTCATAGGGACAGTACTCGACATGGTGTCTGAGACAGTGACTGTTTCCCAGAGCAGAGTAGCTATGATACAGCAGCAAGTCCACTCCATTTTGGACCTGGACTGAGTCCCAGCCCATCTTGTCCTTCAGATCCTGCGGTCGATGACTGCAACCATTCAATTGGTTCCCCTTGCCAGGTTCCACATGCGGGTGCTCCAGTGGACTCTGGCAGTACAATGGTCCCCTTGTCTTCTCCCCATGTTTTCCATGATTCGAATCTCCTGGGTCTGCAAACACCATTTGTCTTGGTGGATCCAGACCCAGGATCTCCTGTTGGGAAGACCCTTTTGCCTTTCTTTGTCCCAAGCTACAGTGACCATGGACACCTCCCTGTTGGGGTGGGAGGGTGGGGCATTTCTAGGGAAGGATGGTCCAAGGCATGTGGTCCCCATCAGAGACCAAGTTACACATCAGTGTCCTCGAGATGAGAGCGGGCTTACTGACGTTGCAAGCCTTCCAGGAGCTCCTCCCTCTTGGGATGGCAACCAGTCAGACACACAACATGGCAGTGGTCTGGTATGTCAACAAGCAAGGGGGAAAACAATCTTACCATCTGCGTAGAGAGGCCATGAGCGTTTGGGCATGGGCGATGGCCTCAGGCCGCTTTCTCCTTTCAACATACATCCCCAGTGAATCCAACTTGCTGGTGGACAAGCTGAGCGGGACCATCCTAAGTCCTCACGAGTGATCCCTGAATCAATCGGTGGCAAACCGAATCTTCAGCAGATGGGGATCCCCATGCTGTGACCTGTTTGCGGCTCGGGACAATCACAAGTGCAGCACCTTTTTTGCCTTGATCCCCCTTCCGGGGGAGTCCCCAGGGATGCTCTGATTCACGATTGGCTGCCTGGTTTCCTCTGTGCCTGTCCTCCAATCCTCCTTATTCCAAAACATTTGCAGAAAGCCCGAAGTCTAAAGGCTCAACTCCTCCTCATTGACCCCTTTTGGCCTCGACAGATGTGGTTCTCCCTTCTCTGGTCTCATCTGAAATATCCTCCTTGGATATTGGATCCGGCTTTGGATCTCATCTCCCACCCATGGGGACGTCTGCCTCTCAAAATGAAGACCTTGAGACTGACAGCCTGGTTTCTCCAGTTCCAGTGATAATCAGACAAACAGAGTTACCTTCCCTGGTGAAAGATATTATTTTGGCTTCCCAGAAGCCCTCTACCAGGAAGGGTCAACCTTAGCAAATGGAAGAGGTTTTCTCTTTGTGCTTATCAAAGGGATGTAGATCCTTTTTAGCCCCCATGCCTGTTATCTTGTCCTTCCTTTCTTGTCATTTTCATCAAGGGGCAAGTTTTCTACAGTTATGCTCCAGCTGGCAGCGATATCCAACTTTCATCTGAATGTTAGTCTGTTTTTTTCTTCAAGATTGTCCAAAGCCTTTCTAAAGGGAGTGTTCTTACTTCGGCCTCCCTTGAAGGACCCTTCTCCCCCTGGGATCTTTCCTTGGAGCTGCAGTCTTTGACCCTTCCTCCATCTGAACCTGCTGCGACTTGTGATACTAAGTTCTTGTCTTGGAAGACAGCTCTTCTGGTGGCTATCACCTCCGCCAAGAGAGTTTCTGAGTTGCAAGCCCTCTGTATCAAACCTCCCTTTATGGTTTTCCATAAGGATAGGGTTTCCCTTAGAACCAGTCCTTCCTTTATTCCCAAGATGGCTGTGGAAAAATAACCTAAACCAGTCTATATAGCTTCCAGTCTTTTTCCCCAATTAGTCTAGCAAAGGTGAGTATCAGCTGCATTGCCTGGATGTGCATAGACAACTGTGTTTCTACCTGAACAGGACTGAAGAATTTCAAAGATCAGACCAACTTTTTGTGGCATTCTCTCCAGTCAGGAGAGGCAAGGCTATATCAAAAGTCTCCATCTCTTGTAGGATTGTTTCATGCATAGGTTATGTCTATCAGCTTAACCATAAAGATCTTCCCAGACCTCTTAAAGCCCACTCTACTATGTCTATGGCTACTTCCTTTGCATTCCAGGCTAAGACATCATTGGATGACATTTGTGCTGCAGCCACTTGGTCAAGTCCCCATACTTTTGTGACGCACTACAAGTTGGATCTGGTGTCTAGGGGTAGGGCATCTTATGGTTCTGCTGTGCTCCGGCATGTCCTTCCTCGAGGCCTCCCAGGATTTTGGGTAGCTGGGGACACTGACCCATCCGTGATCAATAATTACACAGATAGCATCAGGTAAAGAGTTATGTACTCAGCATAACTTGGCATCTGTGCTATCCAGTGTCATCATTCATCACATTCTCACCCTCCATTCCCTCTTTTTGGTGACCAAGGGAACCTTGGGGGTATTGTGTGGGCTAGTGGGCTGTATTTCTGAGTAATCTAGGTCCCTGAACAGGACAGTTCCTTAGCAAACTCAGTCTGAGGATAATGGGTAGTAGGAAGTGAGGAAAGGTGGGAGGAGCTTGAGCTCAGGAGCTGTAGCTCACTTTTGCCCGCTTTGATTTGAGGTCAGATCCATGATCCATCCATGATGAATAATGACACTGGATAGCACAGATGGCAAGTTATGGTGAGTACATAACTCTTTTTCTGTCCAGTAGGGCACACTGTGGATACATTTCAAATGCAAGTACTTTCCAAATACCTTTTCAACAGAAACATCTGTACAAATCATTTTGATATACACAACATACAGTTCTAATACATTTGTGACACCAGCATCTTGTATAAATCAGCTTGATATTCACAAATTACATATAATTATTTACAAAATTCCAGCTGGCTGTGCTGGCAGTAACTCCAGTCATCACAACCTATGCCACCAGTAATGAATATGCCTAACTTCAATTAATAATAATAATAGTAATAATAATTAATAATAATACTAGACTTTAATATTGATACTGTTAAATTAATTGTTAGTTTCCCCGCTAGGGCCTCAGTATCCTGAACACTGTCTTTATGTACATGACTCTCTCACCACGGTCAA
Source organism: Protopterus annectens (assembly GCF_019279795.1). Taxonomy (NCBI): domain Eukaryota; kingdom Metazoa; phylum Chordata; order Ceratodontiformes; family Protopteridae; genus Protopterus; species Protopterus annectens. The sequence continues at coordinate 34,773,958 of NC_056748.1, forward strand.
GTCTGGCTCCAACTATTTTATCTTCTTTAAATCTTGCAGTGTCCTGCAGATACTGCTGTTCTAGGGATCTCTCAAAAGAAAACTTATTACAACTCGCAGGTGACCTAAATAAATACCAAAGTAGCCCTGAATCTACTGACATTCTCAACAAAACTGATGCTTAAACCATTTAGAAGTTCATTTCTCTCCACTCCAAATGTGCGAAATATAAGAACAGACCCTTAGGGTGGAATACTCATCACTAAATTGCTTTACAAAAGAAAGAAAATAGTTCATATAATTAATCCCTATTTACCTAACTTTAAAAAAGCACTTAAAAGTGCCAATGCAAAGTATATAGCTGAGTATAAACTCAGGATTGTCATCTCCACCAAAGGTAGCCATAAATCCTTCTTCAGTTATTTCTGGGAGCTAAAAACTAACACATAACTATACACTGAGCTTGACTACAATATAAGTTCATAGGTGTTGACTAGGCTAATTACAACAAGGGTCGTTTTAAGCCTAGCCATGTATCTCAAAATTCTGACGAGTTCTAGTACCCTTGATAAGTGTATGTAGGGGCTTTGGAGATTAAACCTTTATAATCAGGGGCCTGGGAGATGAACCATTTACAGGCTGTGTTAATTAGAAACATAGGTGCCAAAGCAGTGGTGAATTTCCTTTTCCCCCATACAACTGTCCAAGTTGCACTTGAATTAGGTTAAGAGAAACTCTGCTCCGAATGGATGGGGAGCCAGTTCCAGAGAAGGGGTGGTCTCTGAGATGCATACCTGTCTGTCCAGCAGGTCGTATTAAAATGACAGGCAAGGTGTGTTTAGAATGGGTAGTTCTGGTGGTGTTTTTGTACATATGTAGGAGGTCCATCAGGGTGAGATGTAACAGTGCCATGTATACTAGGCATAGATCTCACCTCAACAGCCTGTAGGAGACAGCATACAAAGATAGGGCCTTGAGGTGGTCTGCGCAGCACATGTTACTTTCTGTGTTCTTTTAATGAGGAACCTCTGTGGACATTCCAGTCATTGGATATGCCTGGTTAGGTATATACCAAAGGGGGCATTGTACTCGATAGGTCTGATGAATGCCAAATACAGTGGAACAGTGACATCATTGCACCTAGATAATGTACTTCATTTTTAAGTTGCACAACATAGAATGATTTCCTTACTGCCATAGACATGTGGTGGTCAAAGGCTAGATTACGGTCTGTGTCCCCATGAGTCCCTGACTACTGGGTCAATTCTTAGGCTTGTGTTGTCAGTATGATAGTTACCGGGGTGGATAACATCCTGAAGGATAGTTTTATGAATTTCTCTTGGTGTTTAGCTTTAGTCCATTTGTCTGTTTCAGCCCTTCTTGGAGAACATTTGTGTCAGTTGGTGATTTGATAACAGCTCCTAATTTACAACCATCTGCAAATTTAGTCAGACAAAAGCCATTGTCATTAACCTTGATTTCAGAGAAGTAAATGTCAAAAAGGAGCAGTCCTAGGACTTATCCCTGAGATACTCCGCTTATGACTGGCCATTTTTGTAGAGGTGGAATCCCCAGTTCTAACTTCATAGGTCCTGTCTGTGACCCAGCTGGCTATCCACTGGATGACATAAGAGTTTGTACTTAACCTCTTGAGTTTGTCAACGATGCCTGAGTGGGGTATTTTGTCACATGCCTTGGCTAGGTCAAGATAGGCAGTCTGAATCATTTTGCCTTCATCCATCGCTTTGGTGATCTTCTCAAAGAAATCCACCAGGCTGAGTAGGTATGACCTTCCCTTGACGAAACCAAACTGACTTCTGTGCAGTGTTTGGAGGTTTCCTATGGCATTATCTGTTATTTCCATGATGACTCTTTCTATGGCAATGCATATGAGACTAGTGAGACTTATGGGTCTGTAGTTTCCAGGGTCCGAAGATGGCAGAGGGATGACTGCTGCTGTTCTCCTTTCATGAGGCACAACGCCTGTTAGGAGGCTGCAGTTAAAAACCAATTCCAGAGGGCCTGATATATCATGTTTCATGCCATTTAGAGGGCATCCTGGGATATTGTCTGGAACCGCTAATGCAGTGATGTTCTTTGTGTTTCACTGTTGCAGTCATCACACTTGGGTTATCCTGCCAGGGGCAGCCCTCAGTCAGCCCGAATACCATAAGCTTAGTATTTCTGCGTCGGTTGCTATCGCTCCACGACTGACGTCAGGTTGTCAGTGGTATAAAATCAGGCAGCCGACGCTATTACATCAGTCTTTCTTTCCGAGGAGCCCAAAGCAGAAGCAGTTCGCAAGAGTTCTGGTCGGCCGCTACTTGAGTTTTATTTCCAAAACTGAAGAAGTCTTCTAAAGCTAAGTACCACATTGGGGATCCTTTTTCTTGCTCTAACCGATGTCAGAAAATGTTAACAATTGTCTTGCCTGTGGAATGCAAATACCACACCAAGATTTCCATTCTTACTGCATCACCTGTTTAAGCCCAGACCACGATGTCCCTAGCTGTTGGTTTTGTGCTTTGTTCACCGCAAGAACTATACATCGTCAGGCCATTATTGTTGCTAAATACTTTCTCTCTCGATTTCCGTATTCCAAAATGGCTGCAGTAAGCCATCTGACTACCGATCTTCCAAAAAAAACGAAAGGATAAAGACAGAGACAGACCACACAGATCCAAAACTCCAAAACTGCCAACTACGCTTCCGTTAAGCTAGTTCACTGGTACTCAGTGAGGCACTGTTGCAGCCTCTGATGCCCGCTTCTATGGATTCGCAGGCTGCTACCAAGATCCATTCGGAGTCCGGTATGCAGTGAGAGACTTCTTTGACTACGGAACCTGCGGATGTCTCTACCTTGGATGGGTCCGGAGCTGCTGAGCAGGCACCGGCTTCCGAGGAAGCTCTTCGCACTACTGATATTTGACATAAACCGACTTTTTTCGCATTTTCAGTTCTTTCTAAAACTACCGAATTTCTAAGGCCCAGGGTACGGACTACGCCTAAAAAAATGATGACTCAAGCTCAAGCACCTACTTCCTTGCCTCAATCTCCGATGCTTAAAATAGTGGAAGACCTTATCATGCTGATCAGGAGAAGCCAGCCTACCCCCTCTAAAAGAAAAAGAGACTTGTCCCCAGCAGCTTTATCTGACCAGGAGTCCAACGAGTCTGAGGTTTCTGATTATGAAGACATGCCCTTGTCTGCTTATGAGGATTCAGATGCAGAGGAATCCATTCCTTCTGCCTCTCCTCCAGAGGATTTTTCTTTTTGGTGAAACCCTACATACTTTGAAAGAGCATTTCCATTGGGAATGCCAGGAATATCCTCAGCCCAAAAGAGACTCAGGGAATTTTTAGATTTACCACAGCACAGACCCTTGGCTATTCCTCCTGTTTTGGATGTTGTGGATGATGTTTTCATGGAATCCAGTTTAACTCCTGATACTCTACCTCCTGCTTCCAGGAAACCTGACTGGTATTATAGAGTTCCTGACTCTCACAAATTTCTTTTCAAAAATCCTACTGCTGACCCAGAGGTAATCTCCGAAGGACCTAAAGGAATAAAAGCAACCACAGCTAAGAATCCCACCCCTTCAGACAGGGATTCCCGAGCTTTAGACAGATTGGGTAAAAAAGTATACACCTCTGCAACTCTTTCTGATAGAGCATTGAATTGTCAGTTCCACATGTTGAAATACAGGCAACATACAATGGAACTTATTAAACAAAAATGATCTACCTTTCCAGCTTGTGCAGAAAATAAAAATTTACAGGAACTTATGCATTCTGCAAGCCAGGTTACTAAGCATAACCTGCAATGTGGGTTTGACACCATAGAAGCATCCTGCAGGGCAGCAGTCACAGGTTCTGTACTTAGAAGGCATGCTTGGTTTAAGGAAAGACCTTGCCAGACCATGTCAAATCAAAACTATTGGATGCACCACTGAACAAGGACAATATGTTTGGCACCAAGGCAGAAGATGTTTTAAAAAGGATGGAAGAAAAAGCTAAATCTATGCAGACAGTTACAGACTTTTTGCAAGTCCAGCTTCCGAGATTCAGTAGGCATTGCCCTTCAAAACACTGGTCCTTTCCAGCCCCCTCAAGGCTGACTCAGACTAGACCTAGGGATAGCAGACCCCCCCCAGACAGCAGTCCCAGGGAATGCAGATATGTAAGCAATGGAGTACCGCCACTTCTAAAACAGGGAGTGCCAAGCCACCCCCTTATGGCAAGAATTCAAAATGACTTTTAAATCCCACCTACCTCTGCCCACCAGCTTGTGCCCCTAGGGGAAACTTGCCACCCATGCAAAAAACTGGGCCTCCATCACCAACGAACGATGAGTCCTAAACATAGTGTCACAGGGCTACAAATTTTATTTCCATACACTGCCAACCCCAAATGGGTTCCCAGATCGTCCTCCAAACCAATGGGCAGAGGCACAAAACCAAGTTCATTCCCTGCTCTCCAGACCAGATAGGCCAAGGTTTCTATCCCAGACTTTTCCTGGTACCCAGAAAAGAGGGCACCTGGTGCCCAATCCTAGATCTTTCCATTCTAAACACCTTCCTGGTGATACCAAAATTCAAAATGCTCACACTCCAGCAGCTTCTTCCTATGCTATCCGGAGATGCTTGGTTAGCCACCCTAGACCTTTTAGAAGCCTATCTGCACATCACAATCAGAGAGACTTGCAGGAAATATCTACGTTTCAGGGCAGGATCTATGCGTTATCAGTTCTCTGCACTTCCCTGTGGCTTATCCACTGCTCCCAGAGTTTTCACAAAATGCCTTGCTCCAGCCATTGCTTTTTGCAGACAAAGAAATATTCAGATTTACCCCTACTTGGATGACTGCCTGATTCAGGCAGACAGTTAGGAAAAGCTGTTGCAGCACCTGACCTTTGTAAAGAACCTACTGACCTCACTGGGGTACCCTATAAACGAAAAGAAATCCAAACTAGTCCCCAGTCAGAAAATTGTATTCCTGTCGGCAAGCCTGGACACAGCATCCCAGATGGCATATCTCACTCCAGAAAAACAGGCCTATCTGACTGGCTACTTCTCTCAACTAGCCAACAGAACTCCGTTATCCACAAGGAAAATCCTGCAAGCTTTAGGTTTCATGGCCTCCTGCATTCTACTAATTCCATATGCCAGACTGCATATGAGGAAACTTAAATGGTACTTAAAAAGCCTTTGGTGTCAACATTCTCAGGACCTGGAAACTATTATACCTATGATACCTTGTCTAAGGAAATTTTCTTAATTGGGCAGCAGCATGCAACCATAACAAGGGACTTCCCTTTTCACAACCCCACACCGCCCAGACCCTAACCACAGACACATCAGACTATGCCTGGGGTGCACACCTGGACGGCAGGTGCATTCAGGGCCACTGGAGCCCAAACCAAATACATCTGCACATCAACAAAAAAGAGATCCTAGCTGTTAAGCATGCTCTGACAGCTTTCAGACCCCTAATCTCTCCGGGGCCTCTACTAATCAAAACAGACAACACCACTGTGATGTGGTACATAAACAAGCAGGGAGGAATCCACTGTTATCTACTCTGCAGGCTAGCTATGACACTTAGGCCATGCAAATTCAACTGCTAGCACAGTTCTTGCCAGGCAACCAAAACTCTCTGGCAGACAACTTAAGCAGAAACATCCTAGACCCACATGAGTGGCAATTAAACCACAACACCTTCAGCCTGGTACCCCAGAAATGGGGTACCCCGAAGGTGGACCTATTTGCCTTCCATGACAACCATCAGTTCAGCAAATTCTGCACCAGGGAACCTCGCAGTAGGCTTGGAAAGTGGATGCCCTATCCTTCCAATGGGTAAACCTCTTGATCTATGCATTTCCCCCTCTACATCTTCTTATAGGGGTTTTACTCAAAATAAGGAAGGAAAAACCAAGGACAATCCTGATTGCCCCAGACTGGCCACACCAACACTGGTACCCACTACTGCACAGTCTGTCACCATTGCCTCCATGGCACCTCCCTCAGATTCCAACTTTCCTGACCCAGCAGAAAGTAGAGTTCTTGCATCCACAATTGCAGACTGCAGACCCTGAACCTGGCAGCCTGGCTTATTCCTTGACCTCTCCTCCAGTGGCCAGCCTAAGCAAGCAAGTCCTGGATGTTATACATGAAGCCAGATGTCCCATCACTAGAAAATCCTATGCTGACAAGTGGAAAAGGTATTGCTCCTGGATCCAGGCTAAAGGAGCTGAACCAGCACAGCTCTCCTTACCTCTCATCCTGGATTACCTAGCAGACTTACTTCACAGGGGCCTATCCTTCTCTTCCATTAAGATTCATGCCTCTGCCATCACTGCCCATTACACCACAGAGCCACCTCTCTTTTCACACCCTCTCATCAAGCAGTTCCTTAGAGGGGCTAACAACTTAAGGCCGCCCAGAAGAGCCCCTACCCCTGCTTGGGACCTTAACTTTGTGTTGGAAAAACTCACGCTACCCCACTTTGAGCCTGCAGCTTCAGCAGAGTTAAAATTCCTCTCTTGGAAAACAGCCTTGCTTCTGGCCATCACTTCAGCTAGAAGAGTGTCTGAGCTACAAACACTCATGGCTGTGGAACCCTTCATCATTTTTCATGCTGACAGGGTCTCCCTTAGGGCTAACCCAACTTTCATGCTTAAAGTGGTGTACAGTGTGGCTGTCAACCAATGTATTCATTTGCTCACCTTTTTCCCCTAAGCCTCAAAATAAGGGGGAAAGGATCTTGCACTCTTTGGATGTGCACAGACAGCTCAGATTCTACCAGGACAGGACTAAGCCCTTTAGGAAAACTGACCAGTTACTAGTCAGCTTTGCAGCAGGAGCAGAGGGAAAGGCCATTTCAAAACAAACCATTTCCAAATGGATAGCACACTGCATCCATTTCTGTTAAACACCATGGGAAACCACCCCCAAAGGGGGTCAGAACACATTCCACTCGGGCAACTTCCGCCTCTGCAGCTTTTTTCAGAGGGGTCCCTACCAGGGACATCCTGGAGGCTGCAACTTGGAGTTCTGTTCATACCTTCACCAAGCATTACCACCTACTTATCTTTTCCAAATCTAGGGCAGGCTTTGCAACTAGCCAGCCCCAACTCCTCTTGACTGCCTCCACCCATTCTTCAGCTTTGGAAATCAACCCAAGTGTGATGACTGCAACAGTGAAACACGAAGAACATAGTACAGTTGTGTACACTTACCATAAATGTAGATGTTTGAGTGTATTCACTGTTGCAGTCCTGGTTTCCCACCCTCCAGCCCCCTTGTCTCTCTCTCTTCCTCACTCCTTTCAGGGCTATTGGTATTTACTTTTACTGGTGATGTTATTCCACCATAACCTAGCTCCCTATTTGGGGGCTCCTGACATTTGGGGCAAGAAAAACTGATGTAATGGCACTGGCTGCCTGATTTTATACCACTGACGACCTGATGTCAGTCCTGGAGTGACAGCAACCGATGCAAAAATACTAAGCCTCTGGTATTCGGGCCAACTGAGGGCTACCCCTGGCAGGATAACCAAGAATCATAACCTATATCGACAAATACATGAGACTCAGTGGTGTTGATAGGTACGTAAATCAAAGTATTCAGTTCCTATAGAACAAGCTCCACCAACATGTCAAACAAGGTTGATCTTGATAGATAATTTGATGGGCAGTCATAAATTCTCCTGAGGTATCCTGCCTAATCATTCCATAGGATTAAACCGTATCGAACTGCATATTAATTGAAGTGCCTATTTGGCTATGCTCTTAGTGGTCATGCCAGTTGCTTACTTAGTATCAATCTTTGAAAGATCACTTAACCTACTGACATTATAATCTACCTATGTCCATACCCATCAATTACAACTGCTTTACTTACTGAGTACACAGTCATATTCATCCAAAGAGA
>NC_056748.1:34784366-34789250 GCF_019279795.1 Protopterus annectens
ATATATATATATATATATGGTTTACTATCAATTGTGCTAACGACAAGCTGTCGGCATGTATGCTACCGAAAATCAGATTGTATGGGATAGTCGATGCAGTAGTGCATTCGCATAAGTGTGTTCGACAAACTGTTCGGAGATCGTGGTACAGTGGGGATTGGAAATTCATCCATATCCCCACTGTAGTGCGATCTCGGAGTTGGAATATATTATTATCTGGAGGTGTGGGGGGTGCAGGGGGGCTTGCCCCCCCCCTGCAAAAACGTGATATTATTATGTGAAAGTTAAAGTTACAGCAGCAAATGTAAGGGAATGCAAAACAGAGTGCTCTGCTCAAGGTTCGAGATCTACATCGAAATAACTTCATTTCGGAGCAGTATTTTGCATATGCACAAACCACATTTTTGACATTATGGTTTTGTAACATGCCTGGAAATTGTTTGATGTTTCGATTTAATGATAGTAAACCTCTCTCTCTCTCTCATAGATATAGATATATATATATATATATATATATATATATATATATATATATATATATGTGTGTGTATGCACAGGTATATCTTCACAGAGGTGGAAGTGGAAGGTAGCACGCTGTTATTGTGTGTGTCATGTAATGTTCCTCTGCTTTGTAATACGTGATCTTAAATTTCCTCTGAGAACATAATTAAGGAGGGGAGGAAGTGTACTGTACAGTTGTGTACATAACTTGAGCTAGGGTGTAACTTTCTGTACAGTTTTAAGCAGCAGTAACCAAACATGGTACCTCTGTCTGGCTTGACATGACTTGCTCATTAACTTGTTAACTTGCACAGGCAGTGTTCTTGTGCATCCACAGTATGATGTGGGTGAATTTTACATAATTTTAACTTTTTGTTAATCCAGTGTTGCTGTGTAAGTACCAGTGCTGTCTTTTAGGAATTCAGTGTTGTTGCATATTTATTTTTAAATGACTGCACTGCATGCACTCATTTTGCATTTTATTATCTCTCTAGGAAGCCTAACTTAATACTTAATTATACTCTAAAAGCTTTTCTCATCGCTCTAAAGACTAAAACACACTACAATACTGTATTGTTTTCTTTCCTCTGAAATGTAGAAACATTTATAAAATAAAACATAAAAATTCTGATAGGAAAAGTTGATCTTGATTTCACAGCATTTTATGCTTGTGTGTGTATACATATAGCATATTTTATATTAAATACTGCAGTTACAACATAGCGCAGAGTTTATGCATATAACTGACAGTGCTTTTAAACTTATCGAAAACTAGAACTCCTAAAAGTTCCTTAAGGAACCCTTAGCTTCATTAGAAGTTGCACGTGCCATTCTAACCCTGCTTTGCTGTGTTTGAGTGGTAAGGAACATGGCATTTGAAAGGGAAGAAAAATAAATCTGTTTCACTGACACACAAGAATGTCAAAACCATTTAGTACAGGAATGGTTTCCATTTTGCATGCTAATGTTGCGATTTAAGACTGAAGCCTTTTGTTCTAAAATGTCCTCTGGATGTAATGTTTACTGTCACATTGTTCATAGAATATCAGTTGACCTCAAAAATAACTTTCTTTATGTGTATATGTCATTCTTTCACCCGTGTTCTACAAGCCGTTTGTTTCAGTAGAGCCATTTCATTCAAGTGATTCTTTTGCTTATTGATATGTATTAAATTTAAAACTATTTGTAAATACTGTATGTTTGATCTGAAATGATAAGTAAATTGGCCTGTGGCATGTTAACTATTAGTACGTGCTTAGCTACAGAGGGCAGGAAGTATTTGCTTAGTTTTTGAAGTGGTACAATTGTCTGGAAGGGGCTTGACAGGATAATGTTTGAAGTTATGCCATAGTTGTAGACAATTTTAAACGTAGAGGAATTTATGGCATTTAACATTTTTTATTAGGTTTTGTTAGAAATGACTGTTATGCGATGAGAATTAAAAACACTTAATCAGAGACAAAGGTGTTTGCCTTACAAAGACAAGGTGCAGGGTTTGAGTCTTATAAGGGAGAACTGGCTAGGCTTAAAATGGCTCGCAAGGGCCGTTAGCTTAGTACTTAACTATTAACTAAGTAATATTAACTATTAACAGACTATGAGGATAAGTTGTCCAGAAGTGGCAGAGATTTCCATGAGAGAACCAAAACCAGAATCTCTGAAACTGTTATGTTTTTGTACGCCTTCCACAAGGCATTGTCATACATTATAGAAGTTGAAAACCTTTTGTTGTAACGTGTTTTCAGATCTACACATCTACCATGAGAATAAAAAAATGTATTTCAAAGAAGACTTTTTGGGGTTTGTTTTCTTCATTCCAAAGCTTAGAGGGACCATCCATAACTTATATTGTCAGGAAACTTAAATGTTGCTTTTAATGCATTTCAGTATAAGCTGCTACATCTTTTATTACAACAAAGAATCAGAATCTTTTTTTGAACTGAAAGCAGTCTGTATCCATATAGGATAATATTTCCTCTTGGGAAAGACTGTATTTTTATGGGTGCTTCTAAATTATTGTTGATTCCTAAGGCATTATCAGTGACAGTCTATGTAACTGATCCAATGTCTTTTTCAGATTGCTCCAGAATTTCATTATATTCAGCTTTATAAAATTTATACAGATCAAAATATAACTGAAAAGTTAACCCTAATTTGTTGTCTGTAGCAGTGTTAACTCCGAAAGTGTAACAAGAATTAAAGTTGTTTGCGTTTGGTAACCAAGACTCAAACCTTCGTTCTGATGATGTTAGATGAAGAGTTCTTAAGTTTGTACATAGTGGTTTTTTGATTAATGCAGCATATTAGAAAAATAAAAGGACAAAGGATGCTATCAACCTAGAAAATCAAACTGACAAAAGAAGACAATGAACTGCCTATAAAAGACTGACTCTTAGCAAGTTGCAACTGGAGTTTAGCAAAATGCTTACCAGTAAGTACTATATGCTTGAATACAAAATGAATGCTAAATGTGATAAATGGGCAAGTCTCCCATCTAAACTTTTAGCTGTTGCTATTAAAATTGGTTGTTGTTGTGTCTTTCAGCTTTTCCAGGTTAGGGGTCGCCACAGCGGAACTCCGGTCCGCTATGATTGGCAGTAGATTTTTACGTGCTGAGTTGCCGGCCCTGACACACAACCTTCAACGAAGGTACGCCCATTCATGCATGTCTCCACACAGAAGATGCTCTAGCTGAGAATTGAACGGGACAACGTCTTACTGTGAGGCGACAATGCTACTGCAGCACCACCACCACAGTCTCATTGCTATTATAATTGGTAACCGACTGAATTCAATGGCTACATTGTTTAATAATGCAGTGTGGTGAAATTCGACCTTTTTTGATAACCATTAATTCTTCAATAACCACTTCGTTCATCGATCATGTAAAGACTTTCTGTCCAAGCTCAGTTTCCTACCATGATTCTAAACATGGATTCTAGTGACTTCAGGGTGTGTGTGTATCTTTCGGCTTTTCCCGGTTAGTCGCTTACAGCGAACTCGTCCGCTAATGATTGGCAGTAGAGCTTTACATGCTGGCTTGCCGGGCCTAACGCACAACCTTCAACGAAGGAACGGCCATTCACGCATGTCGTCACACAGTAGACGCTTTAACTGAGAATCGAACGGGCAACGTCTAACTGTGAGGCGACAACGCTACCGCAGCACCACCACCGCAGTGTGTATGTCTGATTCTAGTGACTTCAGGGTGTCAGATGTAAAAAAAAGTGATCAAGGATTTCAAACATGATAAAGCCCCCTAGGTTATGCTTAATTCTATAAACACTTTAAAAAGTCTTTGCCTTTATTCTTGTTCAGGTATTATATTGTGTCTAAAAGCATGGACTTGAGGATTTATTTTTGAATTACTCCAAGACCGTTTTTGTACTGAAACCAAATGCTGATCTAATGCTCGTGAAAAATCATTGACTGTTTTTCCATCATAAATGCAGATGTTAAAATTATGACCATGATTATAGCTTATAAAATTCAGCTCAGTGCCTACCTATGTTTTTTTCCCATTTAAAGCTCCTCTCACATATTGTAAGCACATAGTGTGAGCAGTAGCATGTTAGACTTTATCAGTAATGATGTGCAGTGCTTCAATGTGTTAGACTTTATCAGTAATGATGTACAGTGTTTCAATATCATGTTAGACTTGGTATCATACAGTAACGATGTACAGTGTTTCAGTATCATGTTAGACTTGGTATCATACAGTAACGATGTACAGTGTTTCAGTATCATGTTAGACTTGGTATCATACAGTAATGATGCACAGTGTTTCAGTATCATGTTAGACTTGGTATCATACAGTAATGATGTACAGTGTTTCAGTATCATGTTAGACTTGGTATCATACAGTAATGATGTACAGTGTTTCAGTATCATGTTAGACTTGGTATCATGCAGTAATGATGTACAGTGTTTCAGTATCATGTTAGACTTGGTATCATACAGTAATGATGTACAGTGTTTCAGTATCATGTTAGACTTGGTATCATACAGTAATGATGTACAGTGTTTCAGTATCATGTTAGACTTGGTATCATACAGTAATGATGTACAGTGTTTCAGTATCATGTTAGACTTGGTATCATACAGTAATGATGTACAGTGTTTCAGTATCATGTTAGACTTGGTATCATACAGTAATGATGTACAGTGTTTCAGTATCATGTTAGACTTGGTATCATACAGTAATGATGTACAGTGTTTCAGTATCATGTTAGACTTGGTATCATACAGTAATGATGTACAGTGTTTCAGTATCATGTTAGACTTGGTATACAGTAATGATGTACAGTGTTTCAGTATCATGTTAGACTTGGTATCATACAGTAATGATGTACAGTGTTTCAGTATCATGTTAGACTTGGTATC
>NC_056748.1:34789750-34842250 GCF_019279795.1 Protopterus annectens
TTTTCTTTAAATGTTAAAACATTGACATATAAGTTTTATCTATTCTTAACCAATGTTTTCAGATTGTGTCTAATTTAGTATAATTTATTAGATGTGGATGTTTTGTATTATTTTTGAAGACTGTAAAATTCGTCTTCTTAAAATGTTTTTTGTAATACTTTGGAACCTTCTCCCTGATCCTCTGCTGAAAATAGGCACAGTCAGACTTTCCGAATCATCAAATGTCAATAAATAAATTACTCCTGTTTGCTAGCCTATAGGTATTGCCCCAGTCTTCCATGTCACATTGGAATGATGGATTAATAATGGCAGCCCAAAAATATCCTGCAGCTTCAGCATTTGTGTACTGTCATCTACTCCCTCAGAGTTGTTACAGAGGAACTGCTGAATCGCTGTAGTAGGAAGTCCACTGTCTGCTTCTGCTATCAAGTAAGGTCATGCTCACTGATTTCAGGAGTTCCTCAGGATGCTCCTCCTCCTTTATAAGTGTTCTCTTTTGAAACAGGTTTGTCCACTCTTGCTGATAAGAGCTTTGGGCACTATTTTATCATCCCTCTTGGCTTAAAGGCTGTCTTGGCAGATCATTTTAAAGGCCATCTGCAGGTCATTCAATATGACACTGCTAAATTCTTCCCCCACCAGATTCTTAAATTCGCTCTCCACTGTGCCCTGCTGCCTTTTGTAGCTTGTTTGATGCTGATCATTTAAGTCAAGGGTCCCTATTAGCATTGGGTAGGAGGTCTCTTTCTTTCACCTGGTGATATTTCTCAACACCAGTGTCAGCCAGTGCATCCTAGTCTTACTGCCATGAAAAACATCAAACCCTTTTTAACCACTGCTTATTGCTGCCTCCTCATCTACTGAGGTCTTAAACAAGGTGCATTAAGACTTTGATTTATCTGTGTCTATCTCCCCAGGTGTACAGGAGACTGTTTTCTTAAGAAGGCAATTAAACTCAACCCACATAGAACCATTGGCTGGGCATTCCCAGGACACTCCGACTGCATATCTGAAATTCCCAGGTCCATCCAGCTTTTGCCTAGCCAGCTAACTCAGGTTGCTGACATATGTTTATAAGTTCAGTGCCTCTCTTGACCCGAGTACCCAAAACGTATGACCTCAGGTTATTGGCTGGAGTATAAAATCACTTGTTGGCCTTTCGCCCAAGATCTTGTGCTATCACCTACACTTATGAACCTCCTTGTGTTCATACCTGGTGTTGGTCCCCTGTGCTTCTCATAAATTCTCTAAAACCAACAATACTAACCCAGGTTCAGGTGAAGCACATTGTTCTTCCCAGTTACTACTCTCTGGGTATCTCCATCATTCCCCAGACAGACACTGAAGTATCCCACTAGGACTATGGAATACATAGGGGGTACCCTACTGACTACCACCACCATCATCATCAGCCTCCTTTTCCCCATTTTCTACATGGGGTTTAGGTGTTCCTACCTTCTTCGACAGTCATGCCTGACTGTTGCAGGTCTTCCATCCACCTCTTGCCTTCTTCCTGTCTGTCCCAAGTCTTCTTCACCAGATTACCTTCTGCTTTTCTGCACATGCTTGGACCACTGTTATCTGTTCTCATTGAACTTCTCTGCAGATGTTCTTCATGTTTCACTGTTGCAGTCATCACACACGGGTTATCTGCCTGTAGGTAGCCCTCATTTGGCCCAAATACCAGAGACTTAGTATTCCTGTGTCGGATGCTGTTGCTCCAGGACTGACGTCAGGTCATCAGGGGTATAAAAACAAGCAGCCAACGCCATTACATCAGTCTTTCTTGCAGGGGAGCCCGAAGCAGAAGCAGTTCTCAAGTGCCGGTCGGCTGCTACCTGAATTTTCGTTTACGAAGTGAATAATCCTCAAGTCTTCTAAGGCGAAGTACCCCGTTGGGATCCTTTTTTCTTGCTCTAACCGATGTCAGAAAAAGTTAATAATTGTCTTGCCTGTGGAAAGCAAATAACCTCACAGAGATTTTCATTCTTACTGCGTCACCTATTTAGGCCCAGACCACGACGTACTTTGCTGTCGGTTTTGTGCCTTAATGCCCGAACCATTCGTCATCAGGCTCTCTTTGTCACTAAATTCTTTCGCTCTCAATCTCCGTATTTTGAAATGGCTTTGGTAAGCCATCCTACTACTGATATTCCGAAAAATACGTAAGGATAAAGACAGAGACAGACCACATAGGTCCAAAGCTGCCGACGATGCTTCCATTAAGCTAGTCGCCAGTCCGCCGGTACTCAGTGAGGCGCTTTTGCAGTCCCTAATGTCCGCTTCAATGGATTCGCAGGCCTCTACTGAGACCTTTTCCGCAAGACTCTTCTTTGACTTTGGAACCTGTGGATGTCTTTACCTTGGATGGGTACAGAGCCTCTGTGCAGGCACCGCCTTCTGAGACAGTTCTTTGCTCAACTGATGTTCGACTCAAACCGACGACTTTTTTAACCAGAACTACCGAGTTTCTTAGGTCCAGAGTACACACTACACCTATAAAACCGATGACCAAAGCGCATGCAAGTGCTCCCATGCCACAAAAACAAATGCTTAGAATGGCAGAAGACCTTATTATTCTGATTAGGGGAAGTCAGCCTTCCCCTGCTAAGAGAAAGAGAGACCAGTCCCCTTCAGCTTCTACAGACCAGGAGTCCAATGATTCTGAGATTTCTGATTATGAAGACATGCCCTTATCTGCTTATGAGGATTCAAATGCAGAGGAATCCATTCCTTCTGCCTCCCCTCCAGAGGGTTATTCTTTTGGTGAAACCTTGCATACCTTGAGAGCGCATTTCCTCTGGGAATGCCAAGACTATCCTCAGTCCAAAAAGAGACTCAGAGAATTCCTAGAGTTGCCTCAGCACAGGCCTTTAGCAATACCGTACTGCCCTGGGATGATGTTGATGATGTTTTTATGGAGTCCAGTCTTATTTCTGACACTTTACCTCCTACCCCTAGGAAACCAGGCAGGTACTACAGAGTACCTGACACTCACAAATTTATTTTCAAGAATCCTACTGCTGACCCAGAGATCATTTCCCAGGGGCCTAAAGGTATCAAGGCTACTACAGCCAAGAATCCCACCCCTTCGGACAGGGATTCCAGAGCTTTGGACAGATGGAGTAAGAATGTATATACCGCTGCAACTCTTGCTATTAGGGCATTGAATTGTCAGTTTCACATGCTGAAGTACCAGCAGCATATTATGGAACTTATTAAACAAAACGTGGCAACCTTTACAGACTGCGCAGAAAATAAAGAATTGCAGGAGATTATGCACTCTGCAAGCCAAGTCAGTAAGCATACTTTGCAGTGCGGCTTTGACTCCCTAGAAGCATCTTGCCAGGCAGCAGTCACTGGATCTGTACTGAGAAGACATGCTTGGCTCAAGGAGCAGACCTTGCCAGACCATGTCAAATCAAAGTTACTAGACTCTCCTTTGAACAAGGACAGTTTGTTTGGCACCAAAGCAGAAGAGGTTCTTAAAAAGATGGAAGAAAAGCTAAGTCTATGCAGACTGTTAAAGAATTCTTACAAATGCAACCCCCTAGATTCAGTAGGCATTGTCCTTCCAAACACTGGTCATTTCCAGCCTCCTCCAGGCCTTCTCAAACCAGACCCAGGGGAAACAGACTACCCAGACTACAGTCTCAGGGTATGCAGAGATCTAAGCAATGGAGTGCCCCACCCCTAAAGCAGGGAGTGGTAAGCTACCTCCTTATGGAAAAAACTTACAATAACTTCTTACTCCACTCCCCAGCCCTGCCCAATTGCTTATGCCCCTAGGAGGAAAACTTGCCCTTCATGCAGAAAATTGAATGTCCATCACACAGGACCGTTGGGTCCTCAACATTGTATCCCAGGGGTACAAATTTTATGTCAATTCACTGCCAACCCAAGCGGGTTTCCAGACCTTCCTCCAAACAAGTGGGCAGAGGCTCAAAGCCAAGTAGCTTCCCTGCTCAATATCAGAGCTATTCAGCCTGTTCCAGTAGAATAGAGGAGTCAAGGATTCTACTCCAGACTCTTCCTGGTACCCAGGAAAGAGGGCTCTTGTCACCCAATCCTGGATCTTTCAATTCTCAATACCTTCCTGGTGGTACCAAAATTCAAAATACTTACCCTGCAACAGCTTCTTCCTTTGCTAGCCAAGGATGCCTGGTTAGTCACCTTAGACTTAAAAGAAGCCTATCTGCACATCCCCATAAGGGAGTCATGCAGGAAGTATCTCCGTTTCAGGGCAGGATCTATTCATTATCAGTTCTCTGCACTTCCCTTTGGCTTATCTATTGCACCCAGAGTTTTCACAAAATGCCTGGATCCAGCCACTGCATACTGCAGGCAGAGAAATATCCAAAATTACCCATACTTGGACGACTGCCTGATTCAGGCGGACAGTCAGGAATTGCTGGTGCAGCACCTGACATTTGTGAAACACCTTCTCACTTCCTTGGGGTACACTATTAATGAAAAGAAATCAAAACTGGTACCCATTCCCAGTATTCCTGGGAGCAAGCTTGGACACAACATCCCAGATGGCATTCCTCACTTCAGAAAAACAAGTCTATCTGACAGCCTACTTCAAACAAATGCCACCAGAACCCAGCTATCCAAGAAAAATACTGCAGGCCTTAGGGTTCATGGTCTCATGTATACTACTAATTCCATATGTAAGACTGCATATGAGAAAACTTCAATGGTACTTGAAAAGTCTTTGGTTGCCTACATTCTCAGGACCTGAAAACAGTAATTCCTATCATACTCTGTCTAAGGACAGAGTTCCTTTGGTGGGCAGAAGCATGCTACCAAAATAAGGGACTTCCCTTTTCTCAACCCCATGCTGCCCAGACCCTATCCACAGACGCATCAGACTGTGCCTGGGGAGCATGCCTGGACGGCAAATGCATTCAGGGCCACTGGTGCCCAAGTCAAATTCATCTGCACATCAACCAAAAAGAGATGCTAGCTGTGCAGAACACCCTGACAGCTTTCAGATCCCTACTCTTTCCAGGACAACTGCTAATAAAAGACAACACCACAGTTATGTGGTACATCAGCAAGCAGGGGGGAACCCACTCCTACCCATGTTAGCCATGACCCTGTGGCACATGGCCTTGGACATGCAAGTCCATCTGCAAGCTCAATTCCTGCCAGGCAAACAAAACTCACTGGCAGACGACTTAAGCAAAAATCTCATAGACCCACAAGAGTGGCATTTGGAGCCCAGCACCTTCAACCTTCTGATTCAGAAATGGGGGACCCCAGAGGTGGATCTCTTTGCCTCCCCCTACAACCACCAGCTCAGCAAATTCTGCACAAGGAATCCTCACAGCAGGGCCTGGAAAGTGGATGCCCTTTCTTTTCAGTGGGTAAATCTATGCCTTTCCCCCTCTGCTCCTTCTCTCAAGATTATTACTCAAGATTAGACAGGACAGACCAAGGACAATTCTGATTGCCCCGGACTGGCAACGCCAGAACTGGTACCCACTCCTGCGCAGCCTGTCACCGGTGCCACCCTGGCACTTACACCAGAATCCAACCCTGCTCTTTCAACAGGAGGGGCAGATTTTGCACCCACAGCTGCAAACCCTAAATCTTGCAGCCTGGCTTATTCCTTGAATTCTCCCCCAGCAACCCTAAGCAAGCAGGTGCTGGACATCATTCTTGAAGCCAGAAGACCCAGTACAAGAAAATCCTCTGCTGATAAATGGAAAAGGTTCTGCTCCTGGAATCTAGCTAAAGGAGAGGAGACACCTCTGCCCTCCCTGCCTCCAATCCTGGATTACTTAGCATATCTGCTCCACAAAGGCCTGCCCTTCTCCTCCATTAAGATACATGCCTCAGCCATTTCAGCTCATTACAACTGATCCACCTCTCTTCTCGCACTCTCTTATCAAACAGTTCTTGAGAGGGGAAAACAGCTTAAGGCCACCAAGGAGAGCACCCACCCCTGCTTGGGACCTTAACTTTGCACTGGAAAAGCTCCCACTTCCCCCCTTTGAGCCTGCGGCTTCAGCAGAGTTAAAATTCCTTGGAAAACAGCCCTGCTTCTGGCCATCACTTCAGCTAGAAGAATGTCTGAGCTACAAGCACTTATGGCTGTGGAAACCTTTTTTTTTCCATACTGACAGAGTTTCCCTCAGGACTAACCCTTCCTTCATGCCTAAAGTGGTGTCCAGTGTAGCTCTCAGCCAATCCATCCATTTGCCAACTTTCTTCCCTAATCCTCAAAATAAAGGGGAAAGGATCCTGCACTCCTTGGACGTGCACAGACAGCTCAGATTCTGCCTTGATGGGACTAAGGCCTTCAGAAAATCTGACCAGTTACTAGTCAGCTTTGCAACAGGGGCAGAGGGCAAGGCCATTTCAAAGCAAATGATTTCTAAATGGATAGCACACTGCATCCATTTCTGCTACAAGCACCATGGGAAACCAACCCCTCAGGGGGTCAGAACATATTCCACTAGGGCAACATCTACCTCTACAGCATTTCTCAGGGGAGTCCCTACCAGGGACATCCTAGAAGCTGCTACCTGGAGTGCAGTACACACCTTCCCCAAGCATTACCACCTACCTATCTTTTCCACATCCAGGGCAGGTTTCGCAACAGCAGTCCTGCAAGGCATACTAGGCAACCCTAACTCTTCTTGACTGCCTCCACCCTTCTTCAGTTTTGGGAATCCACCCAAATGTGATGACTGCAACAGTGAAACATGAAGAACATAGTACAGTTGTGTACACTTACCATAAATGTAGATGTTTGAGTGTATTCACTTTTGCAGTCCTGATTTCCCTCCCTCCAGCCCCCTCGTTTTTCTCTCAATCTCTGTCTCTCTCTCTCCTCTCTATGGCTATAATTCACCCCTTTCAGGGGTATTGGTATTTACTTTTTACTGGTGGTGTTTTCCCCACCATAACTTAGCTCCCTATATGAGGGGCTCCTGACATTTGGGTCAAGAAAAACTGATGTAATGGCGTCAGCTGCCTGTTTTTATACCCCTGACGACCTGATGTCAGTCCTGGAGCGACAGCATCTGATGCAGAAATACTAAGTCTCTGGTATTTGGGCCGACTGAGGGCTACCTGCAGGCAGATAACCCAAGTGTGA
The DNA here is from genome assembly GCF_019279795.1 of Protopterus annectens. Taxonomy (NCBI): domain Eukaryota; kingdom Metazoa; phylum Chordata; order Ceratodontiformes; family Protopteridae; genus Protopterus; species Protopterus annectens. Next base: position 34,796,862 of record NC_056748.1, read on the forward strand.
TGACTGCAACAGTGAATACACTCGAACATCTACATGGTAAGTGTACACAACTGTACTTTGAAGATACCTTGACTTCTGCTCTTATGTCCTCTGTCCCACAGTGTACATCCTACCACCCTCTCTGGCATTTCATCTCCATTATCTCTAGCTTCCTCACCTGCTTTGCCTTTACTGCTCAGATTTCTATACCATACAGTAGTGCAGGTCACACCACTGTTTTGTACCCCTTACTTTTCAGCTTCTTTGGCATTCTTCTGTCATACACTACACCTGACACTCTGTGCCAGTTGGCTGCAGCCCCTCTGATTCTAGCTGTGACCTCCCCCATTCAGACTTTCCTTCTGCTGTGCTGGGTCTATTTTAAAATGTCTACTTTCTGGAACGTCAACTTGCAAATCGGCTGAAATGCGAACTTTGAAAGTTTACAATGCCGAACTCCTGGAACGTCACATTTTAACTCCAGGAAAATAACCACTGAGCCATCAATCACTGCAGTATGAATAGAAGCAAACTAAACCCACCAGCGTGGGAGGCTTTGCCCCACATACCCCCATGTGGGGGGCTGCACCCCTTACACCCCCTAACTAAATATACCTCCTCCAACATCGCACTATAGTGGAGAACAGGGCAGAGGTCACCATGGTGACCCAGTGGTTACTTTCCCAAAGTTAAATTGCGACGTTCCGGGAGTTTGGCATTGCAAACTTTCAACATTCTTGTCTCGCTAATTTGCAAGTCAACGTTCCGGTAAGTCATTGTTTTAAAGGAGACCCCCTGCGCCACCCCTCTCAGATACTTGAAGTTGTTAACCTGTTCCACTATCTACATCAGTTCTCGGCATCTTCTCATTTTCCATTTGCTGCCATTACCACTGTCTTATCGGTACTTAGATGTTCATCTCACATTGCTGCAGTCCTTACACTTGGGTAGTCCGCTGTCCTCGGTCGGCCCGAATATCAAAGTATTAGGCTGACGTCGGTCACGGCGCTTAAGACTGACATCAGGACGTCAGGGTACAAATGCGCATGACCGACGTCATATCCTCAGTCTTTTTTGCCGCATGGTCCGATGCAGAAGCAGCGTTGCAAGTGCCGTTCGGCGTTCTGAAATTTTGAATCGGAGTTTCAGACCGAGTCAAAGTTGGCTAAGTACCCCGTTGGGGAATATTTTAGTTTTTTTCTTGCCTCAGCGGTTTACCGGATGTCAGAAAAAGTGAATAACTGTATTTCTTGTGGGAAGCAGATACCGCATAGGGATTATCATACTTTGTGTATTCCTTGTTTGGGGCCTGAGCACGGCGTTGTTGGGTGTCGCTTTTGTGCTAGGTTCAATAAGCGCACTATTAGCGAAGGTTAGATTGTGCCAGGTTGGTCTTGAGCGGTGCAATTATAATATGCCGTCGGATGCTCCGATGCCGCTTCTTGAAGAAGCGCAAAGACAAAGCAGCTAAACCCAGGCAAGAAGAGTCGTCCGTGCGGACGCCGGTTCTTTAGAGGTGTCAGTGGAACCGGTGGTTCCGCGGAGGCTTCTCTGGAGTCCCAGGGGGAGACTTTGATTTTGCAGGATGTGGCCTCTCAGGAGGCAGGTCAGGCTGAAGGGGCTTCTCAGGTTACTGTACTCCCCTCCCTTCCTAGGGTGGTTAGGCCCTCTCCTTCTGTTTCCAAGGCTTCTCCCAGAGGCAGGCCAGGTTTAGCTTCTGTTGGTGTCACTCCTAGTTCAACAGGATCTGTGCCCAAGAAGCACATGCTTAAAATGGCAGAAGATTTAATTACTTTGATTAGAGGTTCTTTGCCCCCTCCTGATAAGAGGCCTAGGGTGGAACCAGAGTTGGGGAGTTTTGAGCAGGCTTTGGATGTTTGAGTCTTGGCTGAAGACTTGCAGGAGTACTCTCCTTATTCTGATTCTGATGCAGATGATTCGACTCCTTCTGCTTCTCCTCCAGAGGATTTTTCTTTTCAGAGACTCTTCATTCCATGAGGAACATTTTAAGTGGGAAGGTCAGGACTTCTCTGATTCCAGGAAAAGGCTTAAGGAATTTTTGCTTTTACCCCAGCATAGGCCTTTGGCTATACCACCTGTTCTGGATGTTGTGGAAGATGTGTTTGCAGAGGCTTCACTTAATCCTGATTCTTTGCCTCCTGCTCCTGTTAAACCGGATAGGTATTACAGGGTGCCTGAGGCTCATAAATATCTTTATAAGAGTCCTAGGGCGGACCCAGAAACTGTTAGTCAGGGACCTAAGGGTGTCAAGGCCTCTGTTGTAAAAAATCCGGTTCCTCCAGATAAAGAGGCCAGAGCTTTGGATAGATGGGGAAAGAAAGTCTATACTTCTTCCACCTTAGCTATGAGGGCTTTGAATTGCCAGTTTCACATGTTGAAATATCAAAACTATCTTCTTTCTCAATTGAAGTCTAAGGTAGATGCTCTGGCGGAAGGCATTGAGTGTAAAGAATTACAAGATTTGGTACATGTTTCTGAACAGGTGGGTAGGCATTCTTTACAATGTGGTTTTGATGCTGTACAGGCCTCATCTAGGGTGGCTGCCACTGGGTCAGTTCTTCATGAGGCACGCCTGGCTGAGGATCAGAATTTATCTGACCATGTTAAGACAAGGATTTTGGATGCTCCTTTGCAGTCTGATGTGTTGTTTGGTTCACCTGTGGAGTCAGTCTTGAAGAAAATGGAAGACAAGGCTAAGTCTATGCAGGCTGTTAAAGATTTTTTGCAAGTTCAGCCTCCAAGTTTAGTAGGAATTGGCCTGCTAAGGGGTGGGCGTACCCTTCTTATGATTCACAGTCTAGTGGTAGATCTAGGCGTGGTAGGGGCAGAGCTCAGAGCTCCTTCAGACCTAGAACAAGGGAGTTGACCTGCACAATCTTGGGGTGAGGGCAGGGGCCAGTCCTTTCGTAAACAGGCCCAATGACCTACCTTTTCAGCTGCCAGATCCTTCTTGCCTGGCAGCACCTTTGGGAGGAAGGTTGGCACTCTTCAAGAAAATTGGAGTTTGATTACCCAAGACAGATGGGTATTGGATATCATACACCAAGGTTACAAGTTTTATTTCCATACCTTGCCTCCTTTCAAAGGCATGCCGGACGTTCCTCCTCAGCAAAGACCAGAGGCTCACAAACAAATTTCTCTGCTGCTTCAAATAGGGGCCATACAACCGGTCCCTCTGCCAGAAGTGGGCCTAGGATTTTATTCTCGCCTGTTCCTAGTACCAAAGAAGGGAACACGTGGAGACCAATTTTGGATTTATCTATCCTCAACACTTATCTGGACATTCCCAAGTTCAAAATGTTGACGTTACAACTGCTTTTACCTCTGCTGGGCAAAGTTCACTGGATGGTGACTCTGGATCTCAAGGAGGCTTACCTTCATGTTCCTATCAGGCTAAGTTGCAGGAAGTATCTGCGTTTTCGGGCTGGGACTTCTCATTATCAGTTCTCTGCATTGCCCTTTGGCTTATCTACTGCGCCCAGAGTATTCACGAAGGTTCTGGCTCCAGTGATAGCTTTCTTCAGGCTAAGAGGAATACAGATCTATCCTTATTTGGACGATTGCCTGATTCTGGCCCAAGGAAAGGACGAACTTCTTCATCATTTACAATATGTGATAGCAGTGCTAAGATGCCTGGGGTATTCTGTGAACGAAATAAAGTCCAGTCTAGTACCCTCTCAGGACATGTGCTTTCTGGGTGTGAGACTGAATACAGCATCCCAGATGGCCTTTTGACCCCGGACAAACAAAAGAATCTTTCTCTTTACTTCCATCAATTGTCTCATCAGTCCAGGCTGACTGCAAGGACAGTCCTTCAAGCCTTGGGGTTCATGGCATCTTGTATTCTGGTGCTTCCCAATACCAAACTGCATATGAGGAAGCTACAATGGTATCTCAAAAATGTATGGACACAGCACTGCCAAGATATGGACACTGTCATTCAGATAATACCTTGCATTCAAAAGGAATTTTTGTGGTGGGCTCAGGAATGTCACCTAAACAAGGGACTCTCTGTGACCCGGCCAGAGGCGAGTCAGATTCTAACGACAGATGCCTCAGACAAAGCTTGGAGAGCTCATCTAAATGGAAAGTGGGTACAAGACACGTGGCCTGCCAGACTTCAACATCTACATATCAACTTGAAGGAGATGTTAGCAGTCAATTTGCATTAATAGCTTTCAAGGATTTACTTCTTCCAGGGCAGGTGTTGGTTCTAACAGACAACACAACTGTCATGTGGTACATCAACAAGCAAGGGGAACACATTCTTATCCTCTATGCAGACAAGCAATGATTTTGTGGGAGACTGCTCTCAGTTTACAGCTACATCTTCAGGCAAGGTTTCTGCCGAGCACAGAACTCCTTAGCAGATGTGTTGAGCAGACAAATTATGGATCCCCACGAGTGGAAATTGGATCCTCATGTATTTCAGAAATTGACAGTGTTATGGGGAACTCCAGACATAGATCTGTTCGCTTCTCCACTAAACTACCAGCTGCCAAAGTTTTGCACAAAAGGTTTCATCCCACAGCTTGGAAAGTGGATGCTCTTTCATTCAATTGGAGCAATCTTCATGTGTATGCCTTTCCACCTCTGCCTCTCCTCCCAAAGGTACTCCTGAAGGTCAGACAGGACAAGCCAAAGATGATTTTAATAGCTCCAGATTGGCCTCGACAGCACTGGTACCCATTACTGAGAAGTCTGGTAGGGAGCCTCTATGGCCTTTGCCTTGATTCCACACCTGCTGTCTCAGGAGAACAGTCATTTACTCAATGTCAAACTTCACTCTCTTCACCTAACAGCCTGGCATATTCTGTTTTAAACCCTGGAGGGTCTCAGCTTCCACAGCAAGTTTTGAATGTTATTTTGGAGGCCAGAAGGCCTAGTACAAGGAAAGTGTACTCAGATAAATGGAAGAGATTTTTATTTTGGAGTACAGCAAAGGAATTTGATGTTTCTAAGCCTAATTTAAGTGTGGCTCTTCAATATCTTACTGAGTTACTGGACAAAGGTTTGTCCTTCTCTTCTATTAAGGTTCATGCTGCAGCAATTTCTGCTCACTATGACTGTGACCCACCATTGTTTTCTCATCCTTTGTTTAAGCAATTCCTTAGAGGGCAAAGAATATAAGACCCCACGTGAGCTCCTACTCCTGCTTGGGATCTCAATTTTGTGTTGGAGAAACTCACTCTACAACCTTTTGAGCCTGCAGCTACTGCCGAGTTGAAATATTTATCATGGAAGACTGCTTTTTGTTGCCCATTACCTCTGCAGAAGGGTTTCTGAATTACAGGCCCTTATGGCGGTTGAGCCTTTCTTAATTTTCCATAAGGATAGGGTATCTTTACGTACTAATCCTTCCTTTATGCCTAAAGTGGTTTCTAGTGTGGCTTTAAACCAAACTATTCATTTGCCTACTTTTTATGCAAACCCCAAAATAAAGGGAAAAGATTTTGCACACTTTGGATATACACAGGCAGTTGCGATATTATTTGAGCAGAACTAAAGGGTTCAGGCAGTCTCAGCAGTTATTTGTTTCATTTGCTTTGGGTTCTCAGGGCAAGCCTGTGTCAAAACAAACTATTTCTAAGTGGATTGGGTTTTGTATTGCTTTCTGTTATTCCCATCATGGTAAGGAGATTCCAGCTGGGATTAGGCCTCATTCCACTAGGGCTACTGCCACTTCTACAGCTTTTTTAAGGGGGGTGGCAACTAAAGATATTTTGGAGGCAGCTACTTGGAGTTCAGTGCATACTTTCTCTAAGCATTACCACCTTCCACTTTACTCTAAATCTAGGGCTGGTTTTGCCACTGCAATTTTACAGGGCATTTTGGCAGCTCCTACTGCTTTATAGTTTTGCCATCCTCCCTTACCTCTGCTTTGGGATTCTACCCAAGTGTAAGGACTGCAGCAATGTGAGATGAAGAACATAGTACAGTTTTGTACCTACCATAAATGTAGATGTTGAAGATCCACATTGCTGCAGTCAAATTACCCTCCCTCCTTCCCTCTGTAGTTAGAGGCGGTTGTGTGGTTTGGGTTGTAAATATTGTGGATATTGTATATATTGTACATATGATTAGTGCAAGGGTGGTTGGTTGTTTTTGCTGTCTTTTGGTTTTGACCTTTCTTTTTAGGGTCTTCTGACATCTGGGGCAAGAAAAGACTGAGGATATGACGTCGGTCATGTGCATTTGTACCCTGACGTCCTGATGTCAGTCTTAAGCGCCGTGACCGACGTCAGCCTAATACTTTGATATTCGGGCCGACCGAGGACAGCGGACTACCCAAGTGTAAGGACTGCAGCAATGTGGATCTTCGAACATCTACATTTATGGTAGGTACAAAACTGTACTTTTCTTCCCATATGCCTTTGGTTTTTCATTCCATTCTCCTTTGTTTTGCTGAAATTCTTGCTCAGAGTCTGCATGTAATGTCATACTGTCTGCATATAGCAACTTTTTTTTATCTTGACTCCTTAAAGCAGGTAGCACAAGATTTTCCATGTAAGAATTTGAGGCTGCTGTTTCAATTATCTGTGTTTTCCTTGAAAGTGACTGTCAGGGGTGCTATTCTGATTGGCATGTAGTAGAAATTTGTGCCAGAGGTGGAGGATACATTATGATATGAATATATCACGCTAGCAGTGATGAAGGTTTAAGTCCTCTGAGCAGGTATTTGAGGAACCTTTTGCTCTTTAAAGGAATAGGAGGTCAAGAAGAGTTGGATCTTTCATGGCTTGAAAAGATGGACACTGATCAACAGAAAGAAATATGTAAGACTCCAAGTCCAAGGACAGGAGTGTTGTCTGCCTAGTTAACTATGGTTCTTCAGGCTTTTGATCTTTTAAGCTAGAAACCTCTGAGGTCTCTCAGGTTGTGAGATGTTGTAGAAATACATTCCAAAAGGTGTATTATGCTAAATAATGGGTGAGAACAGAGCTGAAGAAAGGGGAATTAAGATTTCTTTGGATCTAGCAGGAGATGCCTTTAGAAACTGGATAAGCCATATAAACAGCGTTCTGAACTACTGGAGAAACGTGATGTTCAGAAGATAAGGAATTATCAACAAGAGTGCCAAGATGCATTACAACAGTGTCGAACTGAGGAGTCAATCAGTCGCAGAGTAAGACCTTTGTCTTTGCCCCACTTGTTAACTTATTCTTTTATTCAGTGATTCAGAAATGCTCCAACTTGACTTAGTCTAACACCACCCAGGTTACAGTCATTTGCAAACTTAAATAACAGTAGACCAGGATTGTTTGTTTGAAGCTCTGGTAAACAGATGCCAAACAAGAGAGGACCCAAAACTGAGCCCTCTGCTACACTACTGTTAACTTTTTTGCTTTAGAATTGAATTGGAAGATACAACTCTACCCATGTGAGTTATGTGAGATAACTGTTGACTGCACAACATATGTATTTATGTTCATGATTACAGAGCTGTCAGTATTGCTTGCATGGGGAATAGTGTCAAAGACCTTAGCTAGGTCTGAATATGATGTATGTACTGCATAATCACAGGCCACTGCATCAGTGTCTTTTTCAAAAACTCCTTTAGGGAACAATCTATCTTGCATTTTCTTTTCAAGATGTACAGGGCTCCTCCTTGCTCTCTCGTAATTATCGTATACCCACATGTATGATATGTATTTGTGGATGCATCCTCTATAATACAATTCCTTTTCTTCTAGTTTTAATAAAACTTGTAAAAGTTAAAATGTCTTTCAGTCATTGAGTTTGTACTCCTGAGCAGAGTCCAAAAGTGATCCCAGTGCTGTACTGCAGTTACCAAATACAATTAAATTCCTTTGGGTGCACACATGTTTTGTTGAAGTAGGGTAGTGGGAATGCGATGTCGATAGTGTTGGCTGAAGTGGTAATGATGATCGCACAGATGGTGGCATTGGTTGTTCTATAATTAAAGTACTATAAAGCGCTCAGAATGCCTGTAATATTGCATGAGGTATAGTATATCTGAACACAGCTTACTTTGTACAGAATCTGATATTATATGCACAGCAAAGAGCTTTGGTTTGAAACAGTGGAGCATTCACTGAAGCTGCAAAATGAACTGCAAACTGGGATGTGCGAGCCTGAATCTTTGCCATGTCGACTTGTATGTTATATAACTGTCCAACTTCCTTAGCCTCATTATGTTACCAGGCTACCCATGTAAGAGGGACTCTCCCTAGTGACAGCCCCCCAAAATAAGCCCGAGACTTATAATAGAGCATTTCCTCACTCAGGATAATTTTAGAAGAAACCTGAAAGCCTTATCGCCTTCTGAAATCAGACTCATTTATAGCTTTAATTTCTTCATCAATTTGAAAGTAATTAAGAGCATTTGCTAATGTAACATGCTGTTGTATTTAACTCCAGATGGAAAGCAAATGTGTCTGCTGCTGTTCAACAGCTTAGTGACTATAATTCCGGATTTTGGTGCTTATTCTAGTGTTGGAGCATAAATATGTTCCTTTGCTTTATGTTCCATTTACATGCCTAAATCATCACTGTACTTTGAATAAGAGTTTGCATGATCCAGATTTCAGCGTGTTAGTTTGGTGCAGTGGTGCTGAGGTTTACTACGTTAATGTAATAACCAACACTGTGTAGCTGCAGATTTGCTACATTGCTGAGAACACTGCCGTTTTTAAATTGCCTATTTAGAGACCTTTAACTGTCAAGAGGTTTTGAATTATGAATGTTGTCTGTCTCTGTGTTTCTCAGTTCCCTAAAATTAGAAGAAAAATTACTTTAATGGCACAAAGAATAGCATTTAATATGCTTGTTCACAATGAGCTAAAATTAGCATCCTGTCGGACTTCAAGGAGCTTGTCTAGCCCTTTTGATGCAAGCTGCCTGTTTCTGGGAAGAGGCAAATTATGCTTTTTTTCCTCCCTCTATTAGCAGTCATTCTGTAACGCACAGTACGTGATAAATCATCCACAGGAGCTTTGGAGTTGCCATAACATGACATTACCTATCAGCCTGTCAAGTCTGCCTTGACTCTATGCCTTTTGGGCTGTATATTTCTTCAAAGTCCAAAGCCAGTCACTTAGTCAGCTCCAACTAATTTCAGAGTGGAAGGGAAACTTTAGTAAAGTGCTGCTTGGGAATCTGCCTTTTAATCCGGGTCTGTTTAATGTCTGCTTGCTGACATTCTGGGCCAGACATCATTTTAATGGTATGTGCACTGATAAAGCCAATAAAATGTCAGCATGATTGATAATCTGTGTGTTATAGCAATATGACTTTCCTGTCCTCCTCTCTGCTTCAGATGATGGTTTCCAAATTGAATTCCTGCAGAGAGGGAGGGAGGGAGGGTATATGTGCATGTAAACGGTTCTTGGGTATTCTCATAACAGTTTGTGTATATAGGGAGTTAGTTATGACTGTTTTACTTAAGTCGGTAATGTTTCTAAAAACAACAGTCTTTGATTTTAGACAGAACTGGAAGAGGTTTGTATCCTATGTACTTACATGTTGTGTTTTCTTATAGTTATGAACTTTTTCATCTTTGTAGTATGCAGGCCTTCTTTCTTTTTAAACTTTACAGTTTGGCACCATATAACTCCTGACAAAAGGCAAGTTAGAAATTACTTTAGGGTGGAGAAAACAAGATCTTTAAAAAAATTATACTAAAAGTAGCAAAAGTTAAAATCATTAACCCACATTTTGTCACTACTGAATAAAAGCTTAAAACTGTACAGTATGTAGCATTCTGAGCTTTTCTTTTTGTATTTTAAACTGAAACAGCATTAATAATTGAAGCGTGTTACTCTAAGCCTTTAGCAATTCAGATATAATTATTACAATTTATTTACTGTTAGTTTTTTTCCTGTCGTACATTCAGTACAGCTGTACTTACTAACCAGGCAACAATAAACTGACTTTAGTCAAGGTGGTCTGAGAGTCTTAGATTCTTGAATGTGAAATGTATTTTCTACTGAGTTTTCTATTTTTCCTAAACAGTTCCATACTATAGAACTGCAACATACCTGACCTGACACAGTTGGGGAGTATATTTATGAAGACAGACATTTCATTTTTGATAACATCCCTGGTGATTCGGTGTAGCCAGACAGCTCTGTGCTTTCCCCTCTTGTTTCTGGAGAAAACAGCATTGAGAAAGCACAATTGGAGCTTTGCAGAATTCTCTGTTTGGGAAAACAGTGCGATGAGAAAGCATGATTGGAGCTTTGCAGAATTCTGTTTCTTGAATTCTGGCTTCTTCTTAAGCATGCTGTTAAATTTTGAAAGTCATGCTGCTGAATTCTGAAAGCTAATATTTTTAACCATAGCTTTGTTCGTTGTCCTTGTGTTTCTTTTCAAACCTGTGATTTATGTATTAGGAATTGAAAATGATGAGCAGAGACTTCGAACAGCTGCTGGATTGTGCTTCTTGAGACCTGGAATCATGGTCAGAACAGACCACTGCATTCCTGTTGGGAAGGTATGGGCAATGCAGTGCAGACCACTGCATTCCTGTTGGGAAGGTATGGGCAATGCAGTGCAAACCACTGCATTAGCGGTATTGTAAATGTGTTTGTACCTGTGTAATGTTTATATCATCACACCAATATTTAGCAGCAGAATGGTTCCAGATTAATCACGGTGCTCCTGTCTGACAGTTTGAGATGTTGCATATTGCTTAAAATCGTACCAGACTTCCCAAGCTGTAGAAGCACAGGGTGACGTATAAATTAGTGGGATTGCATGCAGATTTCAAACAGCTTGATACAAATAAGCAGCCTAAAGAAGAGTAACAAATGAAAAATCAGAAGTAACCACGGCGTAATACTCATTTATTTTCGATGTGCTTTTTCCTGCTGACCATTAACCCTCCGCTCACAACAGCCATACCCACATCAGGCCGCTTACAGTGTACCTACTTCTGAACCCGTGGGGCTGTAGTGTACCATTACAGCATTTGCCGCCAAGTTGTTAGTAGTATCTACCATAAGGCAGCACAGACTGCCTTCTGCTGTCTGATAACCACTTATTTCTACCATAACTGAATTTGCATGTGAGAGTTATCAATAATTAGAAAATCGGGATGCTAGCCTATCATCACAACATACCATCTGTCCACTCCAGGTTGTCAGTGCCCATTCCAACATGCCACCTGCCAGAAGATAAGCCTAATGTTGAAGTAATTTAGAAATCTCTCCCCAAGTCTCAAAGGGCTGGGCGTGATAAACAAATTCATCAGCAACACAGACATTTCGCTGACTGCATGTATATCACCATCTAAAACAAACACCCAAAGAGGGCTCACCTAGCTGGCCTACCTAAGCCCTTTAAGCAACTCGGACAAGTCACTACATATAATATTGTACTAGTCTAAATGCCCCCATAGCAATACAGGCGTTCATGAGGCTAAATAAACAAAGGGCAAGTGTGAGCTGCTGTTCAGGACTCAGGATGCCGTGGGTAGCTAGGATGCCCAAGTCGCTTCACCTCAAGTACACACACATCAGGATACCATGGGCAACCTGGATACCCAAGTATACATTTGCCATGGTTATTATTCACATGGGTGTGAATGACTTGTGACACCCATCCTTATATGAACAGAGAGCTGCCTGAATATATGTTCAAGGCTGGTATTTAATTAAATTTGATCAGCATGCTGAGATTGCTGAGAAGGATGCCTGATATAAATAAAAGATAATTGATTTCAACAATTGGCTTTGTTGCTGACGTCATTCTGTCAAACAATTGAATATTGTCACCTCTGTCAATAACAGTCATTAGTCCTGATTCAGCTATATTAGAACCATGGTGAACAGTTTCCGGCATTGCTCCAAATTAATACATAACGGTACCACCCCCCTTCAGTCCCTAAAAACATAGCCAACATACTAACAGATATGTTTAGCTCAACCCCTGTCCCTCCAGCTTACATCCTATACGATATCATGTCTGCACCCCCCTCCCAAGTATCACCTCTGAATAAGTCCTAAAAGTTGCCAGTGAAGCTAAAACCACTAGATGCATGGGTCTCAATGTTCCAGGGTACTTTCTCTTCACTATGAAGCATTCTGTCACCAACTCACTCTGAAACTGTTTGACCTCAGCCTCTCGATTGTTTTTTTTAATGTCTGTGCTGTACAACATGGCTGTGGTTGTTCCTATCCACACGGGTGACACCATTATTGATCCTGGGTGCTACCGACTAATAAACCTTACCAGCCTCATTTGTAAGGTAATGGAAAGTATCATTACGGAGCTTAGAAATATTAGTAGTCTCGAGTCCCTCAACGCTAGCCATTTTAGTGTATAAAACGATGATTCTGTAATAGACGTTTTTGATAAAGACACTGAGGCATTAGATAAGGATAACTAATGAAAGACCTGGATCAGTGTGGTTTTGTGGAGGAGACGCAAACATTTGACAACATTAACAGAACATTGATGATCCAGAGGTAAGCTGAATGTAAAAAAAATACCACTGTTGGTGGTGGGTCTTGATGTAGAGAAAGCATTTGACAGAGTAAGCTGGGAGAGGCAGGGCAATGGAAGCATTTGTATTCCCTGATAAAATTATAAGGTTCATTAGGAGGCTATATGAGAGATCGGAGGGGAAAATTAATGTGGGTGGCCTTCTTTCTGAAAATTTCTGTTTGAGCAGAGAAACTAGACACAAGTGTCCTCTTTCCCCTTTGTTATTGGCACTATATTTACAACCCTTGGCAAAAAAATGAGACTCAGAAATTCAAGGATATAATTGGTATTATAGTCATGAAAAGCAGGCTTAATTTGTCGATGATATTATTTTATACCTGATGAAGCCAGAAAAGGACATTTCAGTGTTGTAGAACATTTTGAGGCAGTTTCAGATATTTTTGGGATACAAAATTAATGAAGCTAAAACAAAGGCAATAGTTGTAAATTATGTCCCCACACACGAATTGGTTTAGCGACATCCATATTTATGTGGACATGATAAAATGAAGAACTTAGGAGTATGGATTAAAAAAGATGTGGGAAGAGACTAAAAAGATAATACAAAAACTGAGAAATTGGAAGCTCTGTTATATGAATGTGGATAGCGAGATACAAGCTGTTAAAATGTTTCTAGTCCCTTTAGAGTTTATACACAGGTCATGCATATTTTTATCAGAGGAGAAATTGTGGTTAGCAATTAATAAAGGCCTGAAAGATTTTATCTTTGAGGGGAAGACAGCAAGAGTCAAGTGGGATAAGCTGATTCTTCCAATTGAATAAGGTGGTTTGGGATTACCCGATTTGAAGGCGTATATCAGAGCTACACAGTTAAGGCTCCTAAACATAGCACAAGCAGAAAGCTATTATTCAAAGTGGAAAGGGATGATGATGAAGCAGGCACGAAGCTCAAGAAACAAGGAGAGACTGGGATTTTGGATGCTTATCTTTAAGGAAAATAACAATGACCAGGCATTATGTTATATTCATAAAGTAGCAGAAAGTATTTTAAGAACTAACTCATCACGGGAATGGAGAAAGGAGCTTCTGTTGATGGGGATTATTGCAATTAAGGATACAGACAATAGGCAAGAGGGGCAGGAATTTTTTGGAGAAAATTGGTAAAATAAATAAGGTATTGGGAGCAAATAATTAGAGAGGGAAAGGTAATAGAATGGGAAGAAGCCAAGAATTTATTTGAACTGCAGGATAGAGATTGCCTTCCCTATCAATGATTGATATCAGAGTATAGGCAAAGAAAAAGATTTAGGGGTATCCTAAGTGAAAGACCAGCACTGTTAAGAGTTGTTGTTGTTTATCTTTTTGGATTTTCCTGGTAAGGGGTCGCCACAGCGGAACTCCAGTCCCCTAATGATTGGCAGTAGATTTTTATGGTGCCGAGTTGCCAGCCCGATGCCCAACCTTCAGCGAAGGTACGCCCATTCACTCATGTCTTTTGGAGGCTACTCGACTGCAGGGAGGACATGCAGACTCCACACAGAAGGCACTCCCCGCACACTAGCTGAGAATCGAACGGGAGAACCTCTTGCTGTGAGGCAACAATGGAACCGCTGTACCACAGCGGCTTTTGTATTTAGTAGAATCTGGAGCAGAAGCTGCTGTTAAAAAAGGAATAGTTGGTAGAATATACAAAATATTACATGATAACTGTAAGAATTAATCAGAGGAGGTTAGAAAGGAGTGGGAAGAGAGGTTAGGTAAGCAATTCACATAGAAACAATGGGAACGTATATGTAGGTCTCCCAAATATGCAACAAAGTCTAGAAAATTTAGGATCTTTGCTTGGAAGTGTTTAAATAGGTATTTGTATACCCAACTATATTCCAAAGTATTTTCCCTTGGGTAGGCAGCAAATGGAGGTGTGATGGGGAAGAAAGAGGTAACTGGGAGCAAATTTTCTGGGAATGTAATGACTTGAGAGAGACTTTGATTCCCTGCAGACTTGCTCTGTCAGAGGTACTGGATGAACAAATTGTAACTAAAGAAAATGTTTTGAGCTATGATACAGAATCGGAATCGCCTAGACATTGTAAGGCCTTGCTGAGTCTAGTTATGGTGGTTGCCAAAAAACAATTTGTAAATGGAAATCAAAATCTAAACCAGCTGTACTAGAAGCAGTGCATATAGTAACAGAGATAACATGACTGGAATTGGGATCTTTAGAAAAGAGTAGGAGCAAATTACATAGGAAAAATGGGAATTGTGAGGGCAATACATCCAAAGGAGGAACGAGGTTTAAAAGAAGGAAGGATTTGAATGAGCCATGTATTATAAGTGATGCATAATGATTGCAACTACAATTACGCCAATATGGTTTGTGATGTATAAGGTTGGAACTAAAATTATGTCAATATGGTTTGTTTTCATTTATATAAATGTATGATTGCCTATTTCATGCTTGATAATTTAATAAAGGTTTTACTTGTTTTAAAAAAAAAAAACTAACGTTAATCTTTCAGACTCCTAAATGTTGTACATATAATGAATTCAGCTATTTGTAGTAGTCTGTCTACCCGTGTGTCTGTAAAACCACGTTGACATTAGTTAAAGACATTAAAATTCTGTTTAATGGCGATTTAGGTTAGAATGAGTATTATAACAGGTGTTCTTATGAAGTTATTTACTATAACTGCTACACTTTCCCTTGAGTTTTTATCAGTGTTTTACCTACTACACTAGTAGTCTACAATTCCAGTCTATTTAGTGTCAAAGAATCCCTGTATTGCTATTTATTTGAAGAAATTATTTATTTCTGCACTGTTTTGTGTATATGGATGCTGTCATATAATTTATGTTGTGACTGCATATTGAATTTGTTAAAACATAAATGTAAAATCTATTTACTTTTTTTCTCTTGCTTTAACTATGTTACTTATCATGCTACAACCTGTACATTCTCACTTATGTAATTCCTACGTAGTTCCCTTATTCAGATTTATCATCTGTGGTGCTGTCATGTAATTTGTATCATATGACTACTTATTGAATTTGTTAAAATGTAAAATGTTTATTGATTTTTGCATTTTCTTGATACTTTTTTATGTATGTCACTGGTCATATTATAACTTGTACTTTCTTACTCGTGTAATATCTCTGTATCAGTTACGATTTTATGGAGTTTTTCTCCCCAGGCCTACTATGAAAATGGGCTGGCCCAGTCGGACACTTCCAGTAAACAAATGTAAAATAAATAAATAAGTATTCGACTGCACTACATAAACATTGTTAATGTTGTCAGTCAACTGAAATGTCCAATGTTAGATATTATCATTTATTGCAGGTACTGTGTTTTTGCCATGTGGCTCAGATCTTAGCTGAATGGTCCTTTAACCAGTTTTACTCCCCATTTAAGAAATGTAAAATAAAACTGACAGCAGGTCAGTACAAACTGTTTACGTTGACATGGTGGCAGTCTATACCTAGACCTTCTCAGCAAATTAATTAAACAAAATGTAAACCTTTATATCATCGTCTAAATGGCAGACTGGCTCACAGCCAGTATGATCAGTCCGTGCAATAAATGCAGTTGGTCTCTGTGTGATTGGGAAAGGGGTGGGTGTAGTTTAGTGCTCCTCCCAACAGTGTAGCAGTTGGAACCACTGACTTATCCTGCTTGTAATAATTGTTCCTGTTTTGAATACACAGAGCTGTTTCCTACCATAAAATGCAAGCTGTTTATGCGCTGAATGGTAGTAAGCAATTATTTTTAGTTGCAGTGTGTCTTAGCCAGTTTTTATTTTTAAGGAGATTCTTTAACTTGCTTTTAAGTAGCAGTATCCATGTGACAGTATTACAGCAGCTGAGGGGCAATGCACCTTGCAGGAAAGTTTGTATGCAAAACCAAAAACATTTAGGCCTACCTTCCGCTTGACATGAAGTCTCTTAACACCATCTCTCATTTTTTCTCTGTCGCTCTCTCGGGTTATATGGTTGCCCTTTTTATGGGACAGCAGTGTAAACTACTTTTATATTTAAGAACTTCTGGAAAGTGGGCAAGAGACGTGAAGATGTTCTGAGATTCTGATCTAATGACAGGGAATTTATGGAAATCGTGGCCTCAGAATTCTGAAGCATGTAGAGACATGTAGCTGACCTTGACCTGCAGACTGTGGTCTGATGGTTAAGTTTGTCACTTAACTAGTGAAGGTAATGTCTAAATAAGTTACAGCCTTTCAGTAACAGATTAAACGTATGGTCAGAGAAGTGCTGTAACAAAAATAATATAAAAGAAAAACAAGCAGGGGTGACTGTGAGCTGTCTATCGGGAGCTAGGATCCGCCACATAACACACGCACTCAAGTCACTCCAAAGCAAGTACAAATATGACTCCGTCATTGTCCATGCTGGTGTGAATGACCTGAGACGTACCTCCCTGGACTACATGAAAAGAGACATAGAGGAGCTCTCCGATTATGTAGCCCAGGCTGGTATGACCCTGACCCTGAGCAGCATCTTGCCCTCACCAAGAATGATACCACAATACAAAGACAAGATGATCAGCTTTAATAATTGGCTCAAGTACTGGTGTTATTTTAAGGGATCCAATATCTGTCTGCCTGGGATGACATGTTGGACAAGCCACGCTGCCATGAGGGATGGCTTACACCTGACACCACTGTGCTTCGGATATTGGCAAAGGCTCTTGCCACCCCCATAGTGCCTTTTTTAGGCAAGGCTCAAAAGACAAACCCACCTCCTTAGAAAACAAAAATGGAAAAAACTAAGGGTAATGCTGCTCAATGCCAGAAGTCTAAATCTCAAGATGCAGGCACTTGATGCACTCCTCAGCATGGAGAACATCAACATCTGTGCAGTAACTGAAACCTGGTTCAAGGCTTCTGAGAGCACCGCAGCTACCAGGCTATACCTCATATCATGCTTTTCGCCCCAAAACCCGGGCCGAACCACAAAGGAGGGGAGTGTCCATATTCATCAAGGACACCCACACCTCCAGGTTAGTAGCAACACATGAAGCATCAGAGACCATACAGGTGCAACTAACCATAGGCAAAACTGCTATACAACTGGTAGCATGTTACAGACCACCCTCCCAATCTCAAGAACCCCACTCAGCCTTCCTGAAGACATTGGAGGATATGAATGTATCACAAAATACCATCATACTGGGAGACTTCAACTACCCAAACATAGATTGGGTACATTATTCTAGCCCTAATACCCTAGCTCAAAGGTTCCTGGAATTCATAAATTCAAATGCACTGGAACAACTAGTCACCTCTCCCACTAGGGAGATAATATACTAGACCTGATCATCACAAACATGGGGACAAAATGCTCCACACGGAAGTATACCCCTCACTAGTGAGATCTGACCACAAACTAATCACCCTGGATATACATATCCCACCTCCACCCCAGCACAAAAGACCACAGTGAAAAACTTCTCAAAAGCAGACTTCACTCTTCTTAAGACTGAGATGGTATCCTTTAAGCCCACTGTGCCAGTGGATACCACATCCCACAATGCCGAATCCTTCACAAATGCTTTCAATGGACATCTCCAAGAATGCATGGATCATGCAATCCCAAATAAATCCAAGTCCCTCTCCACCAAATGTAAGCGTCCTGTCTGGTGGACCTCAGCCATAAACAAATTGTATAACAAAAGAAGGAAGCTACTGCACGTCAAAGCAAAATCCCATGAAGGGAAGACATCTCTGATCAGCATTAGCAGAAAACTACGTTCTCTCATAAAAACATCCAAGGCCAACTTTGAGAGAAAAATCGCTAAGGACACTAAAGATAACCACAAAGCCTTCTTCAGCTATGTTAGAAACCTGGGCGGAAACCCTCAGATATGCTCAGAGTTGGTTCACAACAACAAAATATACACTGAACCCACAGATATTGCCAACATTCTGGCTGACAGGTTCAGTGCAAATTTCTCCCCTCCCTCACCCCCAAAAGAAGAAATACTTATCCCAGCTGAATGTAATCTCCCTGTCATCTCAGATGTCCAAGTGAGAACCGCCCTAAACAAAGCAAAAACACAGCATCCATGGGACCTGGCGGTATCCCGGGTTGGGTGTTACGTGAACTCAAGAGGAGCTAAACCCACACATAAAAATGCTATTTAACCTTAGCCTTACTTGGGATATGTACCTGAACACTGGCGTACAGCAACAGTGGTCCCACTCCACAAGGGGTGCCTCTACAGACCCTGGAAACTACGCCCCATAAGCTTAACCAGCCTGGTCTGCAAAGCTATGGAAAGAATCATTATGGAACTCATAAACAGAGACATAGGGGACCTACAGACACTTGACCCCACCCAGTTCGGCTTTGTAAAGGGCAGATCCTGCCTTTTAAACCTGGTTGACTTTTTGAAACAGTCACTAGAGCCATTGATGAGGGTAAAGCAGTCCATACAGCATACCTGGACTTGGCTAAGGCCTTGACACAATACCCCACTCAGGCATCATAGATAAGCTCAACAGCTTAAAAGTAAACCCTTATGTCACTAGATGGGTTGCAAACTGGCTAAAGGACAGAACCCATAAAGTTAAAATTGCTGGAGCAATGTCAGACTCAAAGCCAGTCACAAGTGGTGTCCCACAGGGATCTGTCCTGGGACCCCTCTTGTTCGGCATTTATTTCTCAGATGTTAAAGCAAACATGGGAGGGCTGTGGCTGACAAAGTTCGCAGATGACTGCAAACTAGGCGCCATAGTCGATACACCAGCAGACACATACATCCTACAAAAAGGCCTCACAGAAATGGACAACTGGTGCCAGAGCCACGGCCTTAAAGTAAATGCCAAAAAATCTATAGTCATCCCTTTTGGGAAAAACAAAGTACCCACAAATTATCACATAGACAGCAACCCACTGAGTACGGAAAAAGTAATCAGAGACCTAGGGACCCAAGTCGACAGCGACCTCTCATTTGACACCCACGTTGCCAAAGTGGTTAGAAAAACATTCTACCTTGCACACCTCATCATGAAGGGATTCACATCCAGATCCAAGGATGTCATTGTACCCCTATATTCCTCCCTCATCAGACCCATGATTGAGTACAATGCCCCATTTGGTATGTACCTCACCCGGCATTTGCAACAGCTGGAGAGACCACAAAAGTACCTCACCAAGAGGATCAAGGGTCTCCAACATATGTCTTATTCTGCCAGACTAAAGAAACTTCAGCTCTATTCAGTAGCATACCGCCTGCTCAGAGGTGATCTCTGCCTGACGTACAAGGCCATGTCCAATCAGGATCTGATGGACATGCTCCACCTTAAAAATCCAAATCCATCAGGACCACGAGAGCTAAAGACTTGAACCTCGGCACAAGTATGAATAGGACATGCTGGAGGGATAGATTCATAACCCAGAGGCTTCCCATGCTTTGGAACAAGATCCCAGTTCGTATTAGGCAGAGCCCCTCACTGACTCTCTTCAAGAGAAATCTTGATGAGTGGATGGGAGATCATAAGTTTACCCCAGGGGTCACATCTGTGTCACTGCTAGACAGGGGCACAGTAAACTAATTCTGTTATATAAGGGGACCTTCATTGTGTCACTACTAGACAGAGGCACAGTATTCTAAATTTATTCTGTACATTTTTTGTACCATTTCATGGGGTGGCAAAAGCCACATCACTATGACTAGGCTTACAAATGCCCCAGGGCAGATAGCCTAGTACTATACTATGAAACTATGAAATCTTTCCTAACTTGAGTTGCAGTAACCAGGCATCAAGGTAAAATTCACGTAAAATTTGCATTCACCCAAAATTCAGAAAAGTGTCAAACAAGTATAACTTAGTATTTACTGCATGTAGTTTGATCTCCCCAGTGAGGTATAAACATCCAGCAACTCCATGCCTTCATCATAATCACAGATATTTCATACTGTTGACTCCAATTAACAGTAATATGTGCAGTCATCCAAATGTAATCATAACTCCTTGGGAGAACAAAGAACACACCATTGGGGAATTCCATTGAAATTCTGGCATTTAACAAAACTGTCCCAGATATCCAGAGGAGTAAAGGCAGAGTTTTATTCTGCAAATGCCAGTGAACAGTATTCAGTTCAACTACAAATCAAAGGACCTTAAATATTCAAATCCTTAACAAAAATCCAGAAATGTGATAGAATAGGTTTGGATAATCTGTTGTATTGCCAAAAGGATACATGTTCTAGTTTGAGAAAAATAAATGTAATTTCATGTCCTTCAGGTTCTGCTAGGGACCATATTCTCCAGAAGTGAAGAATTTCTTGTCAGAGCTTGGTCAGAGGATAGTAGATGATCTGGCTGAAGGACTAAAGCAATAAGAAAAGACACTAATTACTGACACCAGGCAGAAGTTTGGGGATATTAAATGCCCAGTCGTCAGTGTGTGTACTTGCCAAATAAACATATTTTATGAACAGTGAGCTTCTTAAGATAGAAGAAATGTGGTTGGAAGGAGTTTGAATTTATTACTAACAGTACTGAAGGTTGTTGTTTGTCATTCGTCTTTTCCCAGTTAGGGGTCGCCACAGCGGAACTCTGGTCCGCTAATGATTGGCAGTAGATTTTCATGAACGCCGAGGTGCCAGTTCGATGTCCAACCTTCAACTAAGGCGCACCCATTTACGTATGTCTTTCGAACACCACCCAACCGCGGGGAGGACATGCAGACTCCACACAGAAGGCACTCCCCGCACTCCAGCCGAGAATTGAACGAGAGAACCTCTTGCTGTGAGGCGACAATGCTACCGCTGCACCACTGCGGCTACTGAAGGTACTATTTCAAATTACCTTGTTGTGCCCTACATTCTTTGTGAGAAGCATAAATGTGATGTACGGCACAAATAAGGTAATTTTCAAGGATTATTTATACTGGCTGAGTGACGGCCTGCCCAGTGTGGGATATCCCTTCTTTAAGGAATACTGCAACAGTGAAGAGAAGGACATCTACTGTTATGGTAAGAGTTTACAGAATTATTCTTTGTCTAAGTTAAACTTACCATAACAGTAGATGTTCATAAGATCACTGCTGCAGTAGCCTTAACTATATAGATTATACTGCCATGGATACAACAACCAGCCAGCTTCAAGATCTTCAGGACACCTTCCATCGACGCAAACTGTCAGTCAGCTCAAGCTGAGCTGACTAAAATATAAATTTGAGCGTGAAACCCTTCAGAGTTTTCCTGCCACCAGAGAGAGAGAGAGAGAGGCTGAGCCCTGAAAGGACAGTGATCAGAATAATAGAAAATAAATGTCAACACCCTGGAATAAAAAACACACCAAAAAAAGGGGATAGAGGGATGGAGCAGCTAATTCAACAGTGATCATTTAAATGTCTGCTGTTATACTAAGTTTAACTTGCACAACTGTACTGTGTTCATCATATTTATCACTGCTGCAGTAGCCTTAGCTATATATGGTTAGATTACCTTGGCAAACTGCATTTGGTGGAAGGAGATTAGTCCATGAGCCTCTGTAGAATGGTCCTAGCAAAGCTTGATCTGGACCTAGAGAAGGAATCAAGCTTATAATGCTTTATAAAAGTATGTTCAAAGGACCAAGTAGCATCTTCTAGAATCCACGCCTTTCCAAAAAGCTGTAGATGAAGCCAAAGCCATGGTAGGGTAAGCCTTGACCCTGCTTGGAATAGTTTTGTTATGGAGAGTATAACAAAAGCTAGTAACCTTAGACAACCATTTGGAAATTGTCTGTTTTAACACAGGTTGTCCCTTTTTCTTACCTTCGCAAGTAATAAACAATTGATCCGAAGATCTGAAAGATGCAGTTCTGTCAATATAGTATCCGAGTTGTCTGTGGACTTCCAAAGTATGGAGTATCCTTTTTCCCTCATTTTTAGGTTCTGGAAAGAAAATGGGGAGATGGATAGTTTGGCTTAAAGTAAACTCCGATATCACTTTAGGCATAAAAGAAGGCTTAGTTCTCAAAGAACCCTGTCCCTGTGTAAAATGAGATAGGGCTGACTTCTATAACAGCTTGCAACTCTGATACCTTCCTTGCAGAGTTCAGAGTAATCTATAAAATTAATTTCCATGTTAAGAACTTCAAGTATGCCAAATTAGTTGATCCAAATGGAGCAAGTGTTAGGTTCTGTAGCACAAAATTAAGATCCCAAGGAGGGGACGCTGGCTGTCTTGGAGGCGTGTTATGCAAAATCCCTTTCAATAACATTTTTCATGAGACTGTATTGAAAGAGGAAGATCCATGGGCTGAAATGGCTGATATATGAACCTTGATAGAGGAATAAGAAAGGCCACAAGATAGTAACTCACATGAATTTTGTAGAACCAAAGAACAGCTAGCCTTGAATGGGAGCTGGTTATGTTAATGGCACCAACTAGAAAACCTTTTTTCATTTGCTGATATATGATTTTGTAGTAGCAGGCTTTCTTGGCTCCATTAGAATCTGCTGCATGATCTCAGTTAACAGGTGGCTAAAAAAAATTAAGACCCTATCATCCAGGCAGTCAGTTGAAGTTCACTGCTGTTGGAGTGTATCAAACACCCCTGTTGTTGTATGAGTAGATCCAGTCTGTGAGGAAGCTTGTAGTAATTTCCCCCATCCATTTCCAGAACAAAGGCCAACCACAGTTGCCTGGTGTAGAAGGGAGTCACCGCAATGATCTTGGATGCCTTCTGAATATTCAGAAGTACGCTGGATATTAGTGGAAAAGGCGGAAAAGCATACAGGAACTTTCCTTTCCAAGGAATAGAGAAGGCATCTGTCTTCCAGATCTTCTTGCTTGGTTGTAGTCCTGGAGCAGAATCTTGCTACTTGATTGGTCAGGGAGGAGGCAAAGAGGTCTACTTGATGGACACTCCACAGATGGCCCAGATCTTGGAAGACCCCCTGATTTAGTTGCCATCCTTGATGATCTGCCCTGGTCCTGCTCAGGTTGTCTGCCACACAGTTTTGCTCTGTCAATGTAGGCTGCCTGTAGAGTGAGACTGTGTTGTGAAGCTATATCCCAAGTTAACATGACTAGTCTTCAAAGGGGGAGCAACCTGTGTTCCCCTTACTTCTTGATGTACCACATGACCGTGGTATTGTCAATAAACACTTGAAGCGGTCCTGGGGATGAAAGAGGGTTCATAGGGAGTTGTGTACCTTGATCAGGGCCACCATCTCATTGATATTTACATGCTTGTATCAAGTTTCAAAACTTCTGTTTGGAATCCTCTTACCCTTATACATCTGTTTACCTGTATTTTGTTGAGGTTGTTTAGTCTGTTTTTTGCCAAAATTGGATGAGAAGACAGAAAATCCCTTGGAAAATTTGTAAAAGGAGGGCTGAAAAATCTAATCTCTTCCAGGGGAGAATTTATAGGTAACGTCTTTATCATCATCTGGCAGATTCTGAGAATGCAGCCGTGCGTACCTGCACTATCCCTCTTCATTCAGGTTCCTTTGCTTCATCCGGGCTCATGGGACCAAGGGAGTGCCTTGGAGGAATGGTGTAGGGACTTCCTGCAGACACAGAACTTGGTACTAATAAAAACAGTAGAAGTGTGTACCTTATGGAGACCATAGTATGCCCGCTTCTGCAGGTAGTAGTCTGAATTCTGTGCCAAATCTCAGGCATTTCTGAGTACATTTAGCTTTACAGTTGCTTTCAGTCTTCTCAAGTAATCAGCAAGTAGCAAACTGTAATTGTTTTAGTGCTGGGATGTAAGCGGTATCCCTGTAACAACATTAATGTCAGATTATTTTTCTTAAACATTATAAAGTGGAAGGAGAGGGCCATTAACCAAAAAGATATTTCAGGCAGTACCGTGGCAATTCGGTGGTTTGAACCTTCGCTCTAGATGATGTTACTGTTGAAATGACACCTTGACCCCATGTGCAAAAAATGGGAAAAGAGGTTGTCAATGGATAGATATATCAAGCAGTGCTGTACTAACCACTTTGTTGTACATGTTTAGAAGAGAGAGTGGAAAAGGTGAAATGGTTCCCTATCAGAAGGATAAGACCTGCCATTGAGAGCCCCAATACTTAAAAACAAGATTCAGACAGAAAAGCATCAAAGTTCAGACGTTATTGTAGGTGCAAATGTTAAAGCCCCTGGCATGTCCTAGTGTGAGGGGCTTCCTCCTCCCCTTCTACTTACATATACTAACTGAAGGATCGTTGTACATCAGTAAAACAGGAATGTTGAGGTATATGGCATGCTGACTTGATGTATATCCACATTCTTTCACAGTTGTAGTTCAGTAATTATGAGGATTACTGTCAAAGCTCTAACACTTTCCGTAGGCACCTTGTTGAAACAAAGTAGATTGTAGGTGAGCATAATCATGTGACCATGGCCTACTGTGACACTGCTTTGTAGTACCAATGTTTACCTCTGTACATGTACGTAGAACATCATGGCAAGGAGGGGTGCTTCCTGTTTTACCCATGGGGCAAGGTAGCTTGATCAAAACAGCACAGTCTGTGTGATCACAATACGGAGCCCGTGGGTAAAATGTGAAGGGGTCCGAATGGAGAGATGATAAAATCAGCAAGCAAAGGCGAGTAGTATTGCTGTAATGGAATTCATCCTCAAGTCTTGGTGAGTACCTTCATGAGGTAGACCAAGTATTTTTTTACAAAATCTCACCAAGACAACACTGATATATAGACTGTATTTTATATAGCATATATCCTGAATGTAGGTTAAAAAATACAAAAAAAACAGCTAGGTGCACAAGTCCCAGGTTAAAAAAGTGCCCAACCCTGGTAGGCGTACTGGGGCCTGGAGTAGAAAACTTGACAGTGTAGAATCGTCAAGACACAGAAACATTCCTGCAATGGGGTTAGGCTAGCCTCAGGGGACGATGATCCCCCTGTTGTAGAATGAAGTAGTAGTCCACAAACATTATAAAAACTGTTATGCCAAAAAAGAGCCATAAAGATAATGGAGTATAAAGGACAAGGAAGACATGATGTATCGTTACTGTTATGCAAGAATCCCAGACTTTCCAGACAGAAGATATTCAACAAGATTAACAGAAATCAGAGGAAAGAAAAATACTTGCACAAGAAAAAGTGGAAAAAGCTTCAAATGCAAATTTGTGTTCATTAATACAAAAGATTCATGGAAAACATTATACAGACCTAGAAACTTTGGGCTGTTTGGAAAAGAAGTGATTGAGGAAGTGCGAAAATATGAAGAACAAAATTTAGAGATTTTTGAAAGGTATAGAAAAGAAATATGGACATGGGAAGGAAAGAGCGATCTGATATGGTGCAATGTTTGTACAAAGGAAAAAGCTAAATTAATCAACACAAAAAAGGCAGCCCCAAAGATATTCAAAGAGAAATACAGGCAAAGGCACCCAGATATGGAAAATTTCACAATACAAAAAAATAGATCACAGAGGGGGAATGTAGAACAGAGGATTAATAAAGAAGTTGTAAAAAAAATATAAGCAGAAGTCACAGAATGCCTGCAAAGTGAAGGATTTAGTGTAGAAAGACTAACACCGGTTATATCACAGCATGGTGGAATATTAGTCCCCCAAATAAGGAGAAACGCAGGAGACATCTGAAGAAGAAATATATGGCCATGGGAAAGAAAAAGAGATTTAATATGGTGCAATATTTATGTAAAAGAGAAAGTAAAATTAGTTAATATAAAAAGAGCAGCACCAAAGATATTTGAAGAGAAATACAGGCAAAGACATCCTGATTTGGAAAATGTTACAATACAAAAAATAAGAAGACATAGAGGAAAAGTAGAAAAATGGATTAGTAATGGAGAAGTTGAAGAGGTAGAAGCTGAGGTTACAGATTGCCTGTTAAGTGAAGGATTTAGTGTGGAAGGTCTAGCTCTGATGGCATCGCAACAGGAAGGGAGCAGTGGATTCCCACATTAAGGAGGGACCATTGGAGCAGGAAATGTCTGATCATTTGCCATATGAAGATATTTTGGTCCCTTCTGTAGGAAACTAGTACAGGGGTTCAGTTGGAATTGCACAACAAGAGAAGGAATAAGAAACTGTGGCAACTCTCATGCAGTCAATGTTGTGGAGTGATAGGCCAGTAAGTTCCCATATGAAAGAGCAATGGATGACACTAGATGAAACTGAAGAGGATATGGCACAGGAACTTTCTGTAGAATGACCACAGGAAATGGGGAACAAAGAATGTGTGCCCTCACTTTAGAAGAAAATGATCTAAGGGAAGAGTTTCTTGAGCTAATAAACATCGACATATTAAGAGCAGTGAAAGAAATAGTCTGCAGAAAGTCAGTACTCAAAATGTTATAATTTTGATGAATCAAATGAACACAGTAATCAAGACTGTTCACAAAAACTCATGTGCTGTAACAGAAGTAGGATACATTACTGTGCAGCTAAATTAATAACAGATAAAAACACAGGGCAGTAAGGGAAAGGAAGGGGCAAAATCAAATGCTACTATGGAATTGTCCAATAAAGAAAACTATAAAGCAATTAAGACGAGAAGTGTCACTGTTAGAATACAGAAGAAGGAACAGAGCAACAAAAATACTCAGACGTGATAAAAGCAATGTGCAGTATCAGAACAGATCAGGATCTATTGTGCACTATCACAAGTAATGAAGTAAAGATATCAGCACAGGGAGAAAAACTTAGAAGATATGCAGGGAAATATAAAGAAAAAGTACAAAATAAGCAAATTATTGATGACCCAAAAGAGTTTTATAGAGAACTGGGAAACGAGACAAAAAGAATTGAGACACCACCAAAAAAAAGAAACAGATTTATTTTGGAGAAATATCTGTGAAGATCGTGCAGAACATAACAAAGATGCTAAATGGATAGAAGTAAAAGAATAAGATTCACATGTACAGGATATGAAATGGGATGAAGTAACGGCCTGAGAAATTGAAACAAAGTTAAGGAAAAGCTCCTAATTAGAAAACACCACATCCAGATGCAGTACCTAACTTCAGGCTAAAAGTATCAACATCTTTACATGAAGATTTAGCCATAACTAAGAATTATTTATATGCGGACCCTGAACAGAAGCCAACCTGGTTATCAACAAAAAAAACAGTATTCCTCCTTAAAAGTGGACCTGCAAGCTATGCTAGTAACTATAGACTAAAAGCTTGTCTTCCGACAATGTATAAACTGTACACTGGAATTGATGCCGACAGAGTTTATAGTTATTTGGAAGAAAACTCAGTCATGGCAGTAGAACAAAAGGAAGTCATATGAAACAAAATATCATTTGTTGCTAAATAAGGCCATAATGGAGAAGTATTAAAAAAAAAAAAAAAAAAGGCATGGATACACTACAAGAAAGCATTTGACAGTATCCCACATTCATGGATAAGAGTGTTTAAAAATGTATCTATACTGATCGATTACTTTACATCGACTGTGAAACAGTGGCAAATCACTTTGCAGTTAAACCATGATAAAGCAGAAATTATTATTCCAGGGAAAAAATTCAAAGGGGGATATTCCAGGGTAACTCTGTCACCACTGCTCTTTTGTCTTGCCCTTAACCTATTAAGCTGTCTACTTAACAGATCAGGTCATGGCTACAGTTTGACTCCCAGAAAACAACAGAGTGTAAAGACTTCTCATCTTCTTTTTGTGGATGATTTAAAACTGCATGGTTCATTTAATGAGGAACAGAAAGCACAACTGCAAGTGGTCAAAACTTTTTCGTATGATATAAGAATGTCATTTGGTCTTGATAAATGTGGAAAAGCAACCTTTAAAGCAGGAAAACTGCAACACTAAGAAAACATCAGCCTGAGACAGGAACATGATCTTAAAGAATTTGAGCAAGAGGGAGTGTATAAGTATTTCGGATTTGATGATGGAGCAACAATAAAACGTGAACAAATACAAATAGACTTACTAAGGAATATTTTAGAAGACTAAAATTAACACTGAAAACAGCGTTGACATATTGGAACAAAGCTCAAGCTATAAACCAATTTGTTCTTCCTGTCCTAACTTGCAGTTTGGAGTGATTGACTGGGTCCAAAAGGTATTGGATCAGTTGAACAGGAAGACAAGAAAAATGATTCATGCTCACCAAATGCTTTATAAAAATTAGTGTGTATGCCAAGACGAGGGCGGCCACGGTGGTGCAGCAGTTAGCATTGTCACCTCACAGCAAGATGTTCTTCGGTTCAATCCTCGGCTGGGGTGCCTTCTGTGCGGAGTCTGCATGTCCTCCCTGTGGTCACGTGGGTTTCCTCTGGGTGCTCCGGTTTCCTCCCACATCCTAAACACATGCTGTAGGTGGATTGGACACTCTAAATCAGCCCTAGGTGTGAGTGCGTGCATGTGTGTGCCTTCTGTGGAAGGTTGGGCACCGGGCTGGCAACTCGACACTGTAAAACTCCACTGCCAATCATGAGCAGACAGGTGATCTGCTGTGGTGACCCTTAACTTGGAAAAGCCGAAAGAAGTGTGTATGCCACGACTATATATTCCCCATCCTGAAGGAGGTATGGGCCTCCTTGAAATTGATTACATGTATAGATCTGCAATCATAGGACTGCTTACATATATGCTGACATCACAAGACCCAAACATGTGAAAGTTTTAAAACATGAGGAGAATAACTCTAAGATGGCTTCCCTGCTTAGTTTAGCAGAAGTATGTCAGTGTCAAGTGGAATAGAGATCAAACTAGAAGAAGATAAAAATCAGTCAGCAACTGAATGTGCCAAAAAACAAAAAGAATATAAGGTGCAGGATCAGATGAAAAGGCAAGAAATGTGAAAAATGCATAAATATAGTTGCAAGAACAGAAAACTCTTGGAACAACCTCATGTCTATCGAGATCGAACACAGGAATGGTTAAGGAGAGGTGAATTTAAACCAAAAGATGAAAGGTTAATATTAGCGGCCCAGGATAGTGGACTCCGTACATGTTGCTTTACAAAGTCCATTGAAAATGTGGGAGAAACAGATAAATGTAGGTTTGGTAAAACAGAATTGGAAACAGTTGCACATCTTGTTGCTGGTTGTGACATACTAATGACAGGACTGTATACTGAAAGGCATAATAACATGGCAAGACTGTTGTATTGGGGATTGTGCAAACATTATAATACTGAAGTAGCTGAAAAACATTGGAAATATGAGCAACAAAGCATTATAGAAAATGAAGTTTATATCACATGGGATCACCCATTCTGAACAGTTCAAAAAATAGATATGAGAAAGCTAGGTATAGTAGTCCATGAAAAGAAGACAAAAGTAAGACTGACCATTCAAATTGCTACATACAGTGATTACAGTGTCTCACATCCAGAGACCCACAAAGCTGGTGCAGCGGTTAGCTTTGTCACCTCACAGCAAGAGGTTCTCCGGTTCAATTCTCAGTTGGGGGTGCCTTCTGTTCAGAGTGTGCATGTCCTCCCTGCATTCACATGAGTCTCCTCTGGGTGCTCCGGTTTCCTCCCACATTCCAAAGACATGCATCTGGAGCGTTTCTCCCTGTGCCTCCACTGAAAATGGGTTCTGTCACAGTCTGACTTTCCTGGTAAACAAATATTAAGTAAATAAAACATAAATAAATAATACCAGGATTTGCAGGCAGAAAGAAGGGCAGTGTGGAAAAAGCATACCCAGACATTTCCAATGCTAGTAGGAACCAAGGGTCTTATAAAAAAGAATTTACAATCATACTTAGATATGTTACCAATACGAGTAACTCCATATGAAGTGCAGGAGGAGTCAGTTTTGGGCACATTGCAGGTGGTGCAAAGAATACCCCTGGCTAACATCAAAGATTTAAACAATACTAATTTCATGAACCTTAATCGTACTTTGACTAGGAATGGGGTCCATTCCCGTCATAGTATTAGAAACCCAAAAGACTTGGAGAAGTTAAAAAGAGAGGTAAAATATGAATGATCTATGATGCTGATATCGTGTTTTGCTATTATACAGTGATTTCATTAAAAAAAAAACAAAGACTTACCTTTTCTAGTGCCATCATGTAGGTGGCATTCAATTTCAGTTTCATCTCTGATTGTAGATATGACCCTGTGGGGATTGCTTAATGATGTACTTGCCTATGTGCACATCTTAAAATGTAGGGTAGCGTGGAAAGAAAATGTAAAGGTTTTGGCAGTTATTTTTACTCTGCAGCGAGTATGGGTCCTTTTCTAACTTGAACAAAAAGCTGTCTTAGATACATTTACACTTATCTGCTGTGGGGAAAGCTTTTAATATGAAATATTATTTTAGATGTTTTTCACCAGTTAAGGAAGAGAAAACAATGGTAACATTTTATAAGGTATTCATAAATAAATTTGTCAGTTTCATTTCAGATACTGAATGTATTGGTGTGATACTGGGTTTTATGTCTTGGTTGGAATACATGACACTGAAGTGGGAGGTGAAACTTAACCATTGTATAATGAACATCATTTCACAAGTTGCATTATCTATCTATCTATCTGTCTATCTGTCTTTCTTTCTCTTTGATGACTATTTTAGTTCCACTAGGTCAGTTGCCTATTCTGGGCAGACCCAAGTGGTATTAGTAATGATGAGAGGAAACATGGCCATGTCTCATATATACTGGATGGATACCTGCGGGTTTAAATGCCTGTTGTCCTAAGACCGGAATAGACCAGGAGGACGTGATGGTGCACAAGTTTGTCTTAGGGTGATTTGAAGGGGCCATCCTGAATAGGAAAGGAGGGGACAGAGGCACCAGAGTTTAGGGGCCAACTACATCCTTGACCTCTAGAAGTATCTTTTTCACAGAAAAGGTTGGGGAACCATAGAACGGAGTACTGGAATAGGTAGTTAGCAGGGAATCTGAAGACCTATTCAAGAGGTCATAGGGCAGGTGGAGAAAGGTTAAGGGGTACAGAAGGAATGGAGGGGAAAGTAGAAGGCACTTGAAATGGAAGGCTAGAGAGACTTATTGAATTTTCTGTCTTCAAGCAAATGTAATTGTGCCTCAGTTAACTGAAGTAATTCCATTAGAGATGCATTAATATGGTATCATTGTATGTACTTCTATTGGAAGTACATTGAACCGACTTCCATCTGGGTTGGTCTAGTTGCAGTTTTGGGGCTCTTGCATAATCTGTGTTACTGCATTTGGTATTCTGTTCTTGTGTACTCCATTATTCCACCTCAATGAACATTTCTACCTGTTGAACAGAAAGGGATCACAACTAATCAAATCAAGTGCAGAAACTGCATAATTTTGGAAGCGATATCGATCATGAATATAACATAAAACTCTGACTTCTTCAGCATTTCACTGATGCAGCAAGGCAGCAAGTATGTGGTTTACACACACAGCTATGGATTGGGTAATATTTAGACTTGATAATGTGAAAGAATTGTTGGAAGGGGTCTATATTATATAATCGAACGCTTAAAGCGAACGCTGATTGATTGACCTAATTTAAGCGAAAGCTTACAATCTCAAACTGTCAGATCAGTGATTTTTTTTCCCAGGGAAAAAAATCGCTGATCCAAAATACATACACACAACACAAGCACACCAAACAAACAGAAATCCACACACATACACCTAAAATCTGATACCTAACCCTACACTAAACTATGCACACACCGCTAACTACCCACTTACCTTAACCCAAACCCTAACCCTAAGGACCGTCACTATTGCACACTCACCTCACCCACTCCCTAACTCACTTAAATCCTCCCTAACCCTCATGTCCACTCAATCGCACACACACCTAACCCAAGCCCTAACCCTAACTCACCTAAATCACCCTAACACTCACATCCACACAATCGCACACTTACCTGAATCCAACCGGTAACTTTCCACCATAATACTGAAAATACCGAAGCAACAGAAACGGACAACCGAATTCTTTCCCTAGGAAAAAATTAGAGATGTTCTTCATTCCACATTGCTGCAGTCCTAACTATTGGGGTAGTCCGCTGTCCAGTCGGCCCGAATACCAAAGTATATGGCTGACGTCGGTCAGGGTGCATTAGACTGACGTCAGTACGTCAGGGTACTAATGCGCATGACCGACGTCATATCCTCAGTCTTTTTTGCCGCATGGTC
This sequence comes from Protopterus annectens, assembly GCF_019279795.1. Lineage (NCBI taxonomy): Eukaryota > Metazoa > Chordata > Ceratodontiformes > Protopteridae > Protopterus > Protopterus annectens. Next base: position 34,829,348 of record NC_056748.1, read on the forward strand.
CGATGCAGAAGCAATTTTGCGAGTGCAGGTTGGCGTTCTGAAAGTTTCTGAAGTCAGAGTTTCAGACCGAATCAAAGTTGGCTAAGTACCCGTTGGGAATATTTTGGTTTTTCTTGCGTCAGTATTTAACCGGATGTCAGAAAAAGTGAATAACTGTATTTCTTGTGGAAACAGATACCTCATAGGGATTACCATACTTTGTGTATACCTTGTTTAGGGCCTGAGCACGGCGTTGTTGGATGCCGCTCTTGTGCTAGATTTAACAAACGCACTATTAAGAGAAGGTTAGACTGTGCCAGGTTAGTGTTTGGGAAGCGTTGTAATTATAAAATGCCGTCGGATGCTCCGGCGCCGCTTCGAAAAAGCGCAAGATAAAACAGCAAAGCCTAGGGTGGAGGAACCGACAGTCCCAGACGTCGGTTCTTTTGAAACTCAGTGGAGCCGGAGGTTTTGCCAGGTCTCTTTGGAGTCTCAGGAAGAGACTTTACTGTTACAGGATGTATCCTCTCAGGAAGTAGGCCAGGCTGAGGGGGCTTCTCAGGTGGCTGTACTTCCCTCTCTTCCTAAGGTGGTTAGAGCCTCTCCTTCAGTTTCCAAGGCTTCCTTGAGGGGCAGGCCAAGTTTAGCTTCTGTAGGGGTTTCTCCTAGTACTTCAGGATCTTTGCCTAAGAAACATATGCTTAAAATGGCAGAGGATTTGATTACTATGATTAGGGGTTCTATGCCTCCTCCTGATAAGAGGCCTAGGGTGGAACCTGAGTTTGAGAGTTTTGAGCAATGCTCGGAGGCTTGAGTCTTCTGAAGACTTGCAGGAGTACCCTCCTTATTCTGATTCTGATGTGGATGATTCTACTCCTTCTGCTTCTCCTCCTGAGGATTTTTCATTTTCAGAGACTCTGCATTCCATGAGGGAGCATTTTAAATGGGAAGGTCAAGATTTCTCTGATTCCAGGAAAAGGCTTAGGAATTCTTGTTTTACCCAGCATAGGCCTTTAGCTATACCTCCTGTTTTGAATGTGGTGGAAGATGTGTTTGCAGAGGCTTCCCTGAATCCTGATTCTTTGCCTCCTGCCCCAGTTAAACCGGATAGGTATTATAGGGTGCCTGAAGCTCATAAGTATCTTTTAAGAGTCCTAGGGCAGACCCGAAACTGTCTCTCAGGGGCCTAAAGGTGTGAAGGCCTCAGTTGTTAAAAATCCTGTCCCTCCTGATAAAGAGGCAAGGGCTTTGGATAGATGGGGAAAGAAAGTGTATACTTCTTCCACTTTAGCCATGAGGCGTTGAATTGTCAGTTTCACATGTTAAAATATCAGAATTATCTTCTTTCACAGTTGAAATCTAAGGTGGATGCTCTGGCTGAAGGTATTGAGTGTAAAGAGTTGCAGGATTTAGTTCATGTGTCTGAACAAGTAGGTAAACATTCTTTGCAGTGTGGTTTTGATGCTGTGCAGGCCTCCTCCAGGGTGGCTGCCACTGGTTCTGTTCTTCGTAGGCACGCCTGGCTGAGAGATCAGAATTTAGCTGAGCATGTTAAGACAAGGATTTTGGATGCTCCTTTACAGTCTGATGTGTTGTTTGGTTCGCCTGTGGAAGCAGTTTTGAAGAAAATGGAGGACAAGGCTAAGTCTATGCAAACTGTTAAAGATTTTTACAGGTGCAGCCTCCAAGTTTAGTAGAAATTGGCCTGCTAAGGGATGGACTTATCCTGCTTATGATTCCCAGTTTAGGGGTAGGGCTAGGCGTGGTAGGGGCAGAGCTCAGGGTTCTTTTAGGCCTAGGACAGGGAGTTCCCCTACTCAGACTCCTGGTGAGGGCAGGGGTCAGTCCTTCGTAAGCAGACCCAATGACCTACCTTTTCAGCTGCCAGTACATTCTCGCCTGGCAGCACCTTTGGGAGGAAGGCTGTCTCTTTCAAAGAAAATTGGGATTTAATTACCCAAGACAGATGGGTTCTGGATATTATTCACCACGGTTACAGGTTTTATTTCCATACCTTGCCTCCTTTCAAAGGCATGCCAGACATTCCTCCTCTTCAAGGACAAAGGCTCACAAGCAAATTTCTCTGTTGCTCCAAATAGGGGCCATTCAGTCAGTTCCTGTGCAGGAAAGGGGTCTCGATTTTATTCTCGCCTGTTCCTAGTACCAAAGAAGGGGAACACGTGGAGACCAATTCTGGATTTATCTATCCTCAACACTTATCTGGACATTCCCAAGTTCAAAATGTTGGCGTTACAACAGCTTTTACCTCTGCTGTGCAAAGATCACTGTATGGTAACCTTAGATCTCAAGGAAGCTTACCTTCATGTGCCAATCAGATTAAGTTGCAGGAAGTATCTCGTTTCGAGCTGGAAATTCTCATTATCAGTTCTCTGCATTGCCCTTTGGCTTATCTACTCAGAGTATTCACAAAGGTTCTGGCTCCAGTGATAGCTTACTTCAGGCTAAATGGAATCCAAATCTATCCTTACTTGGACGACTGCCTGATTCTGGCTCAAGAAAAAGATCTTTTACAGCACCTGGAATTTGTCATAGCAGTGCTAAGATGCCTAGGGTATTCTGTGAACAAAATAAAGTCCAGTCTAGTACCCTCTCAAGACATGTGCTTTCTGGGTGTGAGACTGAATACAGCAGCAGATGGCCTTTTAACCCCGGACAAACAAAAGAATCTTTCCAGTTACTTCCATCATCTATCTCTTCAGTCCGGGCTGACTGCAAGGACAGTCCTTCAAGCCTTAGGGTTCATGGCATCTTGTATTCTGGTGCTTCCCAATGCCAAACTGCATATGAGGAAGCTACAATGGTATCTCAAAAATCTGTGGACACAGCACTGCCAGGATTTGGACACTGTCATTCAAATAATACCTTGCATTCAAAAGGAATTTTTGTGGTGGGCTCAGGAATGTCACCTAAACAAGGGACTCTCTGTGACCCGGCCAGAGGCAAGTCAGATTCTAACGACAGATGCCTCAGATGTTGCTTGGCAGCTCATCTAAATGGAAAGTGGATACAAGACAAGTGGCCTGCCAGACTACAGCATCTACATATCAACATGAAAGAGATGTTAGCAGTTCAGTTTGCATTAATGGCTTTCAAGGAGTTACTTCTTCCAGGGCAGGTGTTGATTCTAACAGACAACACAACTGTCATGTGGTACATCAACAAACAACTGGGAACACATTCTTACCCATTGTGCAGACAAGCAATGATTTTATGGGAAACTGCGCTCAGTCTGCAACTAACTCTTCAGGCAAGGTTTCTGCCGGGAGCACAGAACTCCTTAGCAGATGTATTAAGCAGACAAATCATGGATCCCCACAGTGGAAACTGGATCTTCATGTATTTCAAAAATTGACAGTGTCATGGGGAACTCCAGACATAGATCTGTTCGCTTCTCCACTAAACCACCAGCTGCCAAAGTTTTGCGAAAGGATTTCATCACACAGCTTGGAAAGTGGATGCTCTTTCTTTCAGTTGGAAAAATCTTCATGTGTATGCCTTTCCACCTCTGCCTCTTCTTCCAAAGGTGCTTCTAAAGGTCAGACAAGACAAGCCAAGGATGATTTTAATAGCTCCAGATTGGCCTCGGCAGCACTGGTACCCATTACTAAGGAGTCTGGTAAGGAAGCCTCCTTGGCCTTTACCCTTGATTCCACACCTGTTGTCTCAGAGGGACGGTCATCTGCTCAATGTCAAGCTTCACTCTCTACATCTAACAGCCTGGCATATTCTGTTTTGAAAGACAGCAGGTCTCAGCTTCCTCAACAAGTTTTAAATGTGATTATGGAAGCCAGAAGACCTAGTACAAGGAAAGTGTAAAATGGAAGAGATTTCTGTTTTGGAGTGCAGCAAACAATTTGGAGATTACTGAGCCTGATTTGAGTGTGGCTCTTCAATATCTTACTGAGTTACTGGACAAAGGTTTGTCTTTCTCTTCCATTAAGATTCATGCTGCAGCTATTTCAGCTCACTATGATTGTGACCCACCATTGTTTTCGCATCCTTTGTTCAAGCAATTTCTTAGAGGGGCAAAGAATATAAGACCCCCACGTAGAGCTCCTACTCCTGCTTGGGATCTCAATTTTGTGTTGGAGAAACTTACTCTACAACCTTTTGAGCCTCTTGGCTACTGCTGAATTGAAATACTTGTCATGGAAGACTGCTTTTTTGTTGGCCATTACTTCTGCAAGAAGGGTTTCTGAGTTGCAGGCCCTTATGGCAGTGGAGCCTTTTTTGATTTTTCATAAGGATAGGGTATCTTTACGTACTAATCCTTCCTTTATGCCTAAGGTGGTTTCTAGTGTGGCTTTAAACCAAACTATTCATTTGCCTACCTTTTATGCAGATCCCCAAAATAAAGGGGAAAAGATTTTGCACACTTTGGATGTACACAGGCTATTGCGTTATTATTTGAGCAGGACTAAGGATTTTAGGCAGTCTCAGCAGTTGTTTGTTTCTTTTGCTTTGACTTCAAAGGGCAAGCCTGTGTCAAAACAAACTATTTCTAGGTGGATTGGGTGTTGCATTACATTTTGTTATTCCCATCATGGCAAGGAGATTCCAGCTGGGATTAGGCCTCATTCCACTAGGGCTACTGCCACTTCCACAGCATTTCTAAGGGGTGGCAACTAAGGATATTTTGGAGGCAGCTACTTGGAGTTCAGTGCATACTTTCTCTAAGCATTATCACCTTCCTCTCTACTCTAAGTCTAGGGCTGGTTTTGCCACAGCTATTTTGCAAGGCATGTTGTCAGTTCCTGCTTCCTTATGATTTGCCAGCCTCCCTTACCTCTGCTTTGGGATTCTACCCAATAGTTAGGACTGCAGCAATGTGGAATGAAGAACATAGTACAGTTTTGTACCTACCATAAATGTAGATGTTCGAGGATCCACATTGCTGCAGTTCCCTCCTTCCCTCTGTGTTTAGGGGTGGTTGTGTAGGTGAGGTTATATTCTGCTAATTGTGTATATATTGTATATATATTTTTGGTGCAGGTATTTTGGGAGTTTTGTTTTGGCCTTATCTTTTAGGGTCTTCTGACATCTGGGGCAAGAAAAGACTGAGGATATGGCGTCGGTCATGCGCATTAGTACCCTGGCGTACTGACGTCAGTCTAATGCGCCTGACCGGCCAGCCATATACTTTGGTATTCGGGCCGACTGGACAGCGGACTACCCCAATAGTTAGGACTGCAGCAATGTGGATCCTCGAACATCTACATTTATGGTAGGTACAAAACTGTACTTTTCTGCTGCTTCGATATTTTGCAGTTTCGCGAAAATAAGTTCGATCAATCAGCGTTCGCTTTTTTAAGCATTCGAGGATATAATATAGACCCGTTGGAAGCCCTCCCTACACCTAATTAACTGCTGGGAAGTGCAAGTTGGTGAAACCTGTTTGTTGGTGTGCTTCGTTAGTGGACCATGTGTGTGAGGGTTAAAAGCAATTATATGACTTTTTTGTCAGATAACAGCTGAAGTGAAGTCAAGTCAGTAATCGTACCTACCTATGAAGTCTTGGATGTACGTATTCAGAACCACTTCACTTGTTGAGTTTATGACTAAAGTAAGAGAACTGTAACGCAGTGCTTTTTTTTTTTCCCAGTGAGTTTTAACTAATATTTCTATATTATGTGTTACATGTAGCGATAGAGATACAAAGAGGTAAACTGCTCTACAGAGTTACTTTTCACACAGACTGATGTCATTCTGTATGATTATATTTGTAGTCAAGCAATCGTGGGTATGGATTTTTATTTTCATCTCCTCGTAGAATACAGAAACAAAATGCAAGGTTTGATGTCCCCCTAAAGACTTTCCCAATAATCTGGTAGATGTACTCAGCTGTTATCCTAGGGCTGACTGTGCAACATTTAAACAGATGTTTTGAGGGAACTCTTTAGACCCATGAAATCATAGCCTTCTGATCCAGGGATCCTCCCACCAACTGCTGAACAAATAGACTCTCATGACAGGACGATTCATCTGTAGCCATGAAAACATCAACTTTTAAATGCCAGCTTCAGGAGACCCTGAGCTTGTTAGGGCCAACACAGCAGCCAGAATGCCTGGGATGTAAAATCATGAAGAGAAGATTAATTTATCTGCCATCTAAGGTTTTGACAGGTGGTGTAAATCTGATTTAACCTGGGGGGGGGGGGTGCGTGTTTCAGTTTCTGAGGGATGACACAGTGAAACTTAGTTAAAGAATAAGCTGTAGGTCTGCAAGGAACAATGTGAGAATTTTATCCAGCAACATTTTCATTTAGCTGTCTGCATTAAAAAAGATACATTGTACATAGATTATTTTCTGCAATTAAAAAAGGCACGTTTAAAGCCCATACTAATAAATTGTAGTGTCGGAGAGCCGAATACCTGAAGGGTTTGCAGTAGCAGACAAGTCATGGTGCTCAGTTCTGTGATCATTCACATAGTGCTTTGCAGTCCTGTTAACATCAGTGGCGTTCTGATTTTGTTGTAGTATCTTTTTGGACTTAATTCTGTTTCTGTGAGGATTTACAGCACCTTAAAGTGAAAATGTAATTAATACCTAATGCTTTTCTATTTATTTATTATTTTTCATGTGTGTTACACAACTAGTTGTACTGCAGTGGTAATTTGTTTTTGCATTAAATGGTGTTTTTGGTGCCGAAGCGACTAGTACGTAAAAAGGGATGTGGGATCTAGCCAAGCAGTGTGGTAGAAGTCATGACGGGCTGAACCACATAACCTGGGAGAGGTTTATTGGCTTGAAGTGTAATGCAGTAACAGCAAAAAGTACAGAAGGGGAGAGGAAAGAAGTTTTGTTTTCCATAGTAATAGTAGATAAGGATCGGTATTTAATCACATGATTACCTGGCCAACTGGGACATAGTAATAGTAGATAAGGATCGGTATTTAATCACATGATTACCTGGCCAACTGGGACATAGTAATAGTAGATAAGGATCGGTATTTAATCACATGATTACCTGGCCAACTGGGACATAGTAATAGTAGATAAGGATCGGTATTTAATCACATGATTACCTGGCCAACTGGGACATAGTAATAGTAGATAAGGATCTGTATTTAATCACATGATTACCTGGCCAACTGGGACATAGTAATAGTAGAGAAGGATCTGTATTTAATCACATGATTACCTGGCCAACTGGGACATAGTAATAGTAGATAAGGATCTGTATTTAATCACATGATTACCTGGCCAGCTGGGAAGAATGTATGACATCATTAGGAACATGACAGTGTAGAACAAGGTGAGAGAACTGTTTGAGATAGCAGAATTAGCAGTGTAACATGAACGGACTGGGACAAGCCATTTCCTGAGGGTACCGATAACCACCAGGTGTATGTATGTGCAATTATTTGAACTTCAGGTAGATTAGAGGGAACAAAAGTGTCTGCCTTAAAAAGCAAAACTATTAACAAAAGCGTTTAGGTACCAAACAATCTCCTTTAGCTTTTTTTAGTGTTTTTGTGTCTACTTCTGCTACAATCGCGCATGTCATGGTGACTGTTTTTAGTGTCTGCAGTAAAATGGATAGAAGATGGTCACCCCATCTCCCCATATGGTCCCATACTGATGGTAGAGAAAGGCTTTTTCCCCTTAGGCATATGTAATCCTCACCCAGCCACTGTCCTCTATGCTGATTGCAGTGACATCAGTAGGTTTGTATGCCAGGCTGCCATGCTAGACCCTCACTAATGCATGCTGTGACATCACTGTGGGTTTGGATACACAGGCTGCCTCACCCATCTCTGTGGTGCTTGCCAGTGACATCAGTGGGTTTGTATTCACACACCCTCTGAAGCATGCAGTGACAGTAGGCTTGTATTCCAAACTGTCATGCCCATCCAATTTGTGATGCGTGCAGTGACATCCGTGGGTCTGTATGCCAGACTGTCATGCCCAACCCCTCTGTGATGCATACAGTGATATCAGTGGGTCTGTATACACAGGCTGTCACTCACACCCCTTATGAAATGCATGCAGTGACATCAATGGGATTGTATGCTAGAATGTTAAACAAACCCCATCTGTAATGCATGCAGTGACATCAGTGGGTTTTTATGCTAGAATGCTATACAAACCCCATCTGTGATGTATGCAGTGACATCAGTGGGTTTGTCTGCTAGAATGTTATAGAAACCCCATCTGTGATGCTTGCAGTGGCATCAGTGGGTTTGTATGCTAGAATGTTATACAAACCCAATCTGTGATGCATGTAGTGACATCAACAGGGTTTGTATGCTAGAATGTTATACAAACCCCGCCTGTGATGCATGCAGTGACAAAGGTTCATAGGTATTTATCAGGCTAAGAACTACAAGGGCCTTTTTAAGCCTAGCCATACATTTCCAAATCTCTGACAAGTTATGGTACCCTTGATAAGTGTAAGCAGGGGCCTGGGAGATGAACCATTTACAGACTGCCTGTGTTGTTTAGAGACATAGGTGCCTAACCAGGGATGGATTTCCTGTTCCCCACCTAATTGTCCAAGTTGCACTTCAGTTGAATTAGGGAACAGAAGGGAATCACATAGTGCTTGTCACAACTAATCAAATAAAGTGGTAGTCTGTGGGATACATACCTGTCTCTCCAGCAGGTCCTGTTTATATCACAGGCAAGGTTTAAATCTTTAGAATGGGTAATTTTGGTGCTGTTTGTTTTGCAGATATGCAGGAGGTCCATCAGAGTGGGGTCTTGACAATGCCTTGTATGCCAGGCATAGATCTCCCCTCAACAGCCTGAAGGAGACAGAATACAGGTATATGGCCTTGAGACGGTCTGCATAGGACATGTTACTTGCACCCTTTATTCTTTTAGTGAGGAACTTCTGTGGACATTCCAGTTATTGGATATATACCGGGTTAGGTACATACTAATTGTCCCTAATGACAAGTCTGGTGAATACCGAATAGAGTGGAACAATGATTTCCTTGGACCTACATGCCATAACTTTGTTTATAAGTCGCACAACATAGAATGGTTTCCTCACCACTGTAGACATATGATGATCAAAGGCTAGATTACTGTGTGCACCCCCAAGTCCCTGACTACTAAGTCAGCTGTTAGGGGTGTGTTGTCAAAATGGTAGTTACCAGGGGTGGATGACTTCCAGAAGGATGTTATTATGCATTTCTTGTCATTTAGTTTTAGTCCATAGCTCTGGCACCAGTTGTTGCTGTGTCTGCCCTTCCTGGAGAACATTTGTGACAGTGGGAAATTCAATGACAGCTCCTAATTTGCAGTCATCTACAAATTTACTATGACTTCTGAGAAGTAAATGCCAAAAAGGAGTGGTCCCAGGACTGATCCCTGAGGAACTCTGCTTATGACTGGCCTCTTTGTAGAGGTGGACGCCCCAGTTCTAACTTCCTGGGTCCTGTCTGTGAGTCAGCTGGCTATCCACCAGGTTACATAAGGGTTTGTACTTAATCTCTTAAGTTTGTCAACAATGCCCGAGTGAGAGATTGTGTCAGATGCCTTGACCAGGTCAAGGTAGGCAGTGTCAGCCATTTTACCCTCATCCATTGTTTTGGTGACCACCTAAAATAAGTCCACCAGATTAAGTAGGCATGACCTGCCCTTGATGAAACGAAATTGGGTTGGGTCCAGTGTCTGGAGGTTTTCTATGTCATCAGTAGGTACGTATGTGTGGGCTGCCAGCCCCTCCCCCTTCTGTGATGCATGCAGTGACATCAGTGAGTTTGTATGTCGGGCTGCCAGTCCCACCTCTTCTGTGATGCATGCAGTGACATCAGTGGGTTTGCATGCCAGGCTGCCAGTCTTCCCCCCTTCTATGATGCATGCAGTGACATGAATGGGTTTGTATGCCAGGCTGCCAGGCAGTGTGAACCATTTTACCCTCATCCATTGTTTTGGTGACCACTTTAAATAAGTCCACCAGATTAAGTAGGCATGACCTGCCCTTGATGAAACGAAATTGGGTTGGGTCCAGTGTCTTTAGGTTTTCTATGTCATCAGTGGGTATGTATGTGTGGGCTGCCAGCCCCACCCCCCTTTCTGTGATGCATGCAGTGATATCAGTGAGTTTGTATGTCGGGCTGCCAGTCCCACCCCTTCTGTGATGCATGCAGTGATATCAGTGGGTTTGTATGCTTGTCCCCCACCTTCTGTGATGCATGCAGTGACATGAATGGGTTTGTATGTCAGGCTGCCAGTCCCACCCCTTCTATGATGTATGCAGTGACATCAGTGGGTCTGTATGCAGAGGCTGTCATGCCAACCCCATCTGATACAGATGAACTGCCTGAACTAGACGCCACAGCTTCCATTGGGGATTGAATCCAGGCTAGAACCTTTGCCTACTCTCACCCAAGATGGGTAAGTCAGAATGTAAGACGCTCATTCCCAAATACACCTTTGTACTCTTTGACTTCAACCTAAACTGTCTCTGTCCCACCTTCCAAGATGTACCTAAATGCTTAGCTGACCTTAACCGTATACAAGTAGTACAATCTCCCCATGAGACTCACCTGTAGAACTAGGTACCACACACTCATTAACCACTCAATCCCCCTCATATCCAGCTAACATCACCTCCACTTCCAATCCCCCCACTTTCAGTGATCACTGCCCTAGAACTTTCATCATTCAAAACATCAAAATAAAATGCCCCCAAAGTTGATCTCTTTTACAACAAAATCCTTCAATGTTGTGTCTTTCGGCTTATCCCGGTTAGGGGTCGCCACAGCAGAAGTCCGGTCTGCTAATGTCTGGTATTGGATTTTTACATTCCGAGTTACCAGCCCTGATGTACAACCTTCAACGAAGGCATGCCCATTCACACATGCCTCCACACAGAAGACGCTCTAGCTGAGAATCGAACGCAGCAACGTCTTGCTGTGAGGCGACAACGCTACTGCAGCACCACTACCATGGGTCCAAAATCCTTCAATAACATCTCCAAACTCCAGTCTTACCTACCGGCTGCAGACTGGCCTCCCAGACTCAATCTTACAGATGTAAGCACAAGTGTTACAACTCAAAGAACTTCTCCTCTCCCTTAAAAACGCTCACTACCCCTTAAGTACCAGGCAGTTCAAACACATTGATACAAATTGGCTAACTAAAGAACTTAAAATGCAGATGCAGCTTTGTAATGAAACCTGTTTAAGCTGGAAACAAGACCCATAATCATTAACTAGAAAATATTGCCCCACTCTATGGGCTATTACTAAACATGCAATTCAGAGGCACAAAACCATGTATATGTCATCCAGGCAAACCTCCAGCTTACACTCACCAAAAAAAATTTGGCAAGAAGTAAATGACATAACAGGAACACCCCCCCACCCCCCCCTAAAAATAAATCTCTTCCTAAGGCTGCATACCATGCCTATCCATCATTCTCTGTCCAGGAGACTTCGTCAGTGTCCTCAGCCTACCTTCACTTCGATTAGAAAACTGATCCATATCAGATTATTAAAGTTTCAAAACTTAGAAATTCATATGGCCGAGACCATATGATCGATGTTTTGAAACTTCAAAAAGAAGATAAAAAAGTAAAACAAATTTTTGTTTTACATTGTTGCAGGGGGACAAGATCCCTGCACCCCCTACACCCCTCCCTAATTAAATATACCAACTCTGAGATAACACTAAAGTGAGGAAAGCTGTAAATTTCCTGTTCCACGCTATGTGGCTCTCTCCATTCAAAACATTTGAAGTTTCAAAACTTCAATCATTTGGTCTCAACCATATGAATTTTGAAGTTTGGAAATTCAGTAATCTGATAGGGATCACTGAAAACTCCTCCAACCTCTGCACAGAACTAGGCCTCACAGAATGTATACTACTGTTTTACTTCAGCAGAATAATGGCTAAATTGATTTACCCTATGGCTGGATCAAATACAGGTTGATTCTCCTGGTGACCCAGACAATCTCTGTCTATGGTTTGTATACTACTGCAAAGAATTCTTACTCATCACTCTAATCATCTTATATAGTCTTTGCTTTACAAATGCAGTGTCCTCCATCTGGAAATCTATGTTTGACTATTGCCAGCAATTCCAAAACCAACAAGCATTAGTAATTTCCAGACAGTGTCAATACTGTTCACAGTAGGTAAAATCCTAGAAAAAAATTGTTGGTCAGCAATTGATTATCTATTTCCAAAAATATTTATTTGTGTTTGTTTACTGGGATGATCCAACTGGGCCACGGAAGATCACTTTTCATTGGGAGGCATAGGGCGAAAAGCTCCACAAAATTATGCATTATGTTTTGCCTATAAAGTGCAATGCAAATGACACAGCTGAATGAATTAGCACGCTGATTGTTTTCAGGAGAAAGAAAAACGTGTTGCAATGCACTGTAAGATAATTACTGTGCAATGATAAGGAGAGACATAGAGGGAGTGTTAATAAGAATGGAAAGACTACAATTAGGAAGTGATGGGATGTGCGACGAGGCGTTGCTGAATGGAAGATTGATTGGAGACGTCAGCAGAAGAAGAATTTAGCACAGATGCAAAGGTAACGGTTCAAAGCTGGATGAAAATAACAGTGTAGGGCTCTAGGCTGACAGCAAGGACAAGGAGGATGCCATTAAATGAAGCAAAATGTGGATGTAACAATATGAACAGATAGAGAAGAAAACAGGTAGGGAATGGTGAGTTTAGCCAGGGGAGCTGTAAACAGAGCAGTTGCAAGAATTAAACAGATAGTCCTGTAGTATAAATATCACTTACTCTCTAGTAAACAGCATGGATTCTGGCCCAGTTGAAGTACTCTGATTGTTCTGTGGACACTGTCCAACCACATTCTCTGCCGCATAAGTAAAGAACACACAAAAGGTGCAGATCCTTTGATATGGTTGACAATTACAAGCTACTAACTCATCTATTTGACGTTGAAATAAGTCCACAGGCCTCAT